>NW_015150795.1:485354-487817 GCF_000732505.1 Cyprinodon variegatus
GCCATTGTTGTTGTCACCCAAGCGCGCTTTGGTGACGTGGTTGATGACGTTACTGTTGGTCATCTGTCCATCATCGTATTGTGCTAGCATACTCGCGCTACTATTGAGCAATGCCAGACCGAACTTCCCGACCTCAAACGTTGTGGGCGGGACTAAGTTCGGAATGGCACCCAGGCTAGAGATCCCCTGCCTTTATTTTTTAAATGTAACTTTTACTTAAAATACATTTTAAATTAGCTACTTATTACTTTTACTTGAGTAATTTTTATGATGCTTAATTTTACTTGTACTTGAGTAATATTTCATCCAAGTATTGGTACTTTTACTGGAGTATGATATTTTAGTACTTTTTCCACCTCTGATATTAACCAATGAGAAACCGAAAAGAAGCAGACAGAAGCTGCGTATTTGTATTTGGATCCGGAAATCCTTTAATAAAGGCTTAACTGCTATTTCAACTAATATGATATGATGGGTGGAGCCTAAACAGGCAAATAGAGCTGAACAATCGAGGCTTAGTTTTTCTCTAAATCTTCAACACTATAATTGTAATGACATCACAACCGTGTTATCATAACCTCATCTGTGGTCTTTCTATGAGACCAAGGGAAAATTTCACAGTCTTAATCTTAGTATATACATGAAAGGAAAAGAGATATTTAATCATGACAAAAATCAGAAAAGATTTGAAATAAATATACATTTAATTTCAAACCTATTAGAAGAAGAATTAAAGAAATAAGACACTGAAATGCTTCTTCTGCATGTGTGGAAACAGCTCATCATCCAGTCTGTGAATGAAATGATCAGCCAGGAGTGACGTTAAATCTGTTTTTGAGAATACTCGCTGTGAAATAATAACCCTAACCTTTAGCTGCAGAACTCAGCACTGTAGTCCCGACCCGGTAATCGCTTCTGCTCTACCTCCAGAGCAGATTGTCTGAACACGCAGGACTGCGTCAGCAACATTTGTATTAAATTCAGCTACAGTCACACCCTTACATAATTTATGAACTGTAACCACAGAAACAGCAGCATTGATTACAGCTTTTTATTGCTAATTAAAGGTTTGCTAATCTTACAAGAGATAAATGTCTTTTTAAAATTCATGACAGGTACGCACATAGTTTCTAGTTACTTTGCTTATCTTTCAAACTGTAATCACAACAAAAAAAAAAGCTGAGGTCAAAGGCTGCATCTGCCTGAGTTTACACTTTTTATTAATAGCATTGTGGACTCTGTTGCTGTAGGTGCAGATTGCTTAACATGGATCACTGAAGCTGGGACATTGACCTTGCATTGGAAAAAAATAAGTATTTTTGCTGATATTTCCAACACTTTAGGATATAGAATCTGTTTTAATCGCTTCCTGTTTTACTAAGCTTCAAATGTAGCTATACTCCTAAAGCATCAGCTGTCCATCTACATGAATAAAGCTGTTAGTAGAAGCACAAACTGGGATAAAGGAGAACCTTTGGGTAAACAGAGGAGGTGTAATCTATGGTCAGTACTGTTAGACTAATGGAAAGCCATATGGCGACCATTGATGCAGCAACTAGATAAGTCCAGACTGTGAAATAATGCCTCCAGGAAAATGGAGAGCTCTGAGGATAGAGTTAAAAGTAGGGTTGGGGTGTGCTTCGGTGGTGCAGTGGTTAAACGCACACAACACATGTAAATTCAGTTCAAAATATCTGGATTAGCTTTGAGTTACAAGCTTCATAGAGCAGCCTTGTTATGGCTCAGAAGACATGCAAATTAAACCGGAAGTTAACTTCTTTTTTACTTGTTTTGAATGACTAATCTGGATGACCTGGAACAGAGGTTGTGGATTAGCGGTTCGGATCCGGACCCAACCTGATTTAAAACATTTATAAATTACTGCATGTTGACCAACGGCAGTGTCTGATTTCACTTGCACCTCTTCTCCTGTTAATACGGTAAAGCCCTCCGGAGCGTCCGGCTCCAGGCTGCACGTGATCCAAATGAGCCAATGAGCCAGTGTTGCCAACTCCTCAGAAAGGAAAGTAGCTATTGGCTGTGCTAGAAGTCGCTGAATGACGTCATTGCCTAATTTGCATAATATATATATATTTTTTCAACTTTTTTTTAATTTAACTTTTTCTTTTTTCCCTTGTGGTCCACTAAGGACCTTAAAAATCCTGGGGGAGGCGCCCCACGGCAGACACCAGAAAAGTCGCTAGATTTGTCGCCAGTCACTTTTTTGAAAAAGAGTGGCTGGAGGGGTCTGAAAAGTCGCTAAATATAGCGACAAAGTCGCTGAGTTGGCAACACTGCAATGAGCTGTCAGTCTGGGTCGCTGCTGCTGCTACTTTTAGACACAGCAGGCAAACCCGTACAAAGCCGGGCGATGGGAAAGAAGGAGAAGACCATGAGAAAAAGAGAGCAGAGAAAGTGTGGACTGCTGGAAGAACTGCGGTGAACTGGTGAAGGAAAAGTGAA
>NW_015150795.1:488472-490614 GCF_000732505.1 Cyprinodon variegatus
TTAAAAAAAAATCAATGTATGACATGGATGCATAAACACCTCATTTTATTTCAGTGTTAAATTCTGTTCAAAATAATGGATCATAATTAAAATTGTCTCTGGACCTTTATTAGTTGTTGATTTTCTTTTTTCAAACCTGCAGATTTTTAATTAGTTTCCCCTGTTTTAATCTGACCTGTGGTCCCCCCCCCCCATGTCTCCCCCTTTCCTGTTTACCCACTATGTAAAAAAAATGAGCCACTAGTTCGGTTAAAACCTTTTTAAAAAAGCAGGGTTGAGTGTTGGCATGTGTGCTGCGATACGAAACGTATCACGATACTTGGGTAACAAGTATCATGATATTGCCATATCACTATGTACTGCGAGATTTTTCTCAGCTATCAAAATTAAATGTATAAATAAAAAGCAAGTGCTGTATGCATCATAAAAATATTAATCATTTAGTTTTTTTGGCATCCATTGCCATTTTGAGGTTTGAGTCGGTCCAAGTCTTCCGCTGTAACTGCCTCAACTGGAGAAATGGTGCTGCGCCGCACATCATAAGGGCTCCACAGCGCCATCTGCCAGAGCAGCGGCGCAGAGGAAGATCATTGTCCCTCACTGTTTAAGGTTAAAATGTTTCGTTTAATTATTTTTTTTTTATTTTAGGAACCGAAAGATCAATATAAAATGTGGCACCTGATAATCACGATATATCGCCAAATAAATTTTTTCCCCACACCCCTATTTAAAAGCATTGCTAACACCAGTAGCACCATTAGCAAGGACCTCTCCTAACGTGTCTCTGAACTTCCCAGCAACATCAGAATGCTTAATGAGCTTTAGCTGCAGCTTCAGTGAACTCTAACGGTCAGACTGTTTTCCCAAAGCAACTCCAGTTTTGTCCTTCTAGGAATCAAACATCTTCATACACTTGATCTTGGACTTCATTTTTCACAACTAGGCTTGAAGTTCCTCACTTGCTCGTCTCTGTAGCTTTGGCTTGGTGACCGATTGTAAGCGTGCCCAGTGACGTAATCCAAGCTACATAATGTTGTACCGTAAACATACACAGAAAGAATAGAATGGATTAGAATAGAATAGGATGAAATAGAATAGAATACAATAGAAAATCCCTTTATTGGCGAAATTCTGGTGTTTACAGCAGCATAAAGATTATAGAAAAATGGTCACACAAATGTGGACTTGGAAAAAATGATAAGAATAACATAATAGTGAAGAGTTAAAAGATAAACAATAAAATACTGTACTGTAAAATGTTTTAACAATGTAGAACAATATAAACAAGAAAAAAGGCTACATTTACTAACAAATTAAGCCAAAACAAAGCTTAAAAGACAAAAATAAAAAATAATAATACGCCGGTAGGACGTTGTGATTCATCATAAAAATGGTGCATGCAATCAGAAGGATTTACTGGTGTCTAAATGTAAAAACAAAAGTCAAAAAAATATCAAAATTAAGCTAGCCGCGTTACTCAAACATGCAGTCACCTTGAGCAGCACAATTCTAGTAAAACACAACAAAAAACCTGCCGGACTGCTGAACGGACTGAAATAAAAAACAGAGAAATCAGAAGATTTTCTACCCCAGGTGTCCAACAACAGGATTCTGGACAACTTAGCTGCCAAGGAGCTAATTTATTTATCTATTTGTTTGAGATGTGTGGGACCTGACATGTCCTGAAGTTACAGCACACCTGAAGGCTTAAAAACTGCTGTTTTACATTACAGGAGAAGAGTCAGATGAGAACTTTTCTCAAGATTCAAATTAGAACTATTGGAACAATAAAATTAATCTGCAAAGTGATTAATCAGTCAATTATTTGTATGGTTAATCAATGAATAATCAGATAGCAAAAGGTTCCTTAAAGAAGAGTTTTTACGAAATGAAAACAGGTGAAACTAAAACCTTTCCACTTAAGGACTCCCGGATGGAGCATAATGAAAGAGGAAAACCATGTTTTTTTATCTTAAAGCTGCAGTCTGTAACATTGAGAAGAGAGCAGACTTCGACTGAAAATTTGAAGAAAAACAGGTTTCACGCCACTCCCCCACCCTCTCTGCTTCACTCATGCCCCACCTCCAAGCTCCACCCCTCTCACAGCATCTGTCTAGGCTACCGCATGCGACCTGAAGCGTC
>NW_015150795.1:491503-495136 GCF_000732505.1 Cyprinodon variegatus
GATTGGGAAAGAGTCAACAGAGTTTGGGTTGAAATATGAAAGTATCTGTGACGGAAAGAGAAAGACAAGCCCATCAGAAATGCTCTCCTCACCTGTTGCTAAGCAGTAAATGTGTTCTGCGCTCACCAACCGTCTCACATATGACACATTCTGCTAACACCCTGTGAGGGAGCACCACCTTTATCCCTGCCAAACGCTGTAGAGAGGAGGATCGTACGTGCATCGAAGCACGGGCCTTTTTTTTTTTTTTTTGCTTATTTCTCTGGACTTACGGAGGTGGAAAGGGCAGGTGGTGCTGACTAGAAACATTCTCTTAAGGTCTTTGTGACCAGAGCGCTGACGCACAGAGGAGCTCCCCTGAGGCCAAGTCAGGAATTTGAGTCGAGGGACTGACAGGGGGGGGCAACGCTCTCACGGGATTAAACCACACTAAGGTCTGCACCAGTGGTTGCAGGGTAACCAGGCAACATGGAGGACGAATCCATTTCAACAGTGGAAAACCCCAGTTGAGCAAAGTCACAGCAGACTGCAAGAGAACAGAGTGTTTGACCCAGACTGGCCCTCTGAAAGACCAGCCTGAGCTTTCTAATTCACACACATCTGCTCGTTTTCAAGCAAAGATGACTAAAAGCAAACATGGAATCCCTCTAACCCACTAACCACGCCCACATAATGCAGTTACGGTGTGTCATGCTCTAAACAAGCCTCCCTTTTGTTGTTTGCAGTAAACATCACAGCCTCTTGTTGGGGGGAAAATAGGATTACGTTGAAACACACTGCTGTAAAGAACTGTTCCTTTCAACTCTGTGGCCTGACCCTTTCTGTAAGGAACCAACTCAATAAGCCAGGATCAAACAGAACCATATAATACCTGGACTGTCTGTCAGACAATAACAAGAGCTGCAGTATGCTATGTAAAATGCTCATGACTTTACAGCCATGGGACGTTTTTATGAAGCAAAGATGACAGCGCTCCTCTGTCCTCTTCTACTGTCACAAGTTTCACGCCATTTTTATGAGCCTATAAGCTTGTTTTAACTGAATAAACAGTGTTTTTGCATGTTACCATAAAATATAAAAGCCTTCCAAACCGAAGCAGTCATCGGTCTTCACTACTATCTAGACTATATTATGCAAAATAATTTTAATTTGCGAATTATAATCAGGAATGTCAACAAATTTGCTTGCATCTGTAGTTGAAAGTAGCTCAAAATCCTTTCAGAAATTTGCAACTGGTGTTGGGTTTTTAATAAATGTAAAATTTTGTTCCCTTTTTTCCCCAACATTTGGTAAAATGGGTAATATTTGCAAAAACTGCCTCACACTATTCCCTCAGGGAAAGACTGAATGTTATTTATTTCCATTAAGAAAATATCAAACGTTAAGGAAGTCAAAAAATATTATAAAGAATCTATTAAAAGTAAGATGGAACTGGGTGCTTTGAAAGGAAACTTGCTATAAAGTTTTACTGAATAAAAGTGAATCCTGGAACACATCTTATTTTAAAATCCAGAAAAGGTTCAACTTTACTCTTCTTTTATCTCCATCTGAATCAGGAAGGGCTTCATTTATCCTCAGTCTTTTAAAATCTGCAGCATCACTTGTTGGAAAGGCAAATTCAAAGATGAGTCCTCAAGTCTGAAGTATTTTTTTAATTAATTTACTACATCATCTGTGTCTGTAGTTGAAGAGATAATTTATCTTCCCATTTCCTGGACCCCATGACCATGTTAGTGGAATCTGCTTTTTGAATTTAATGCAAAAACAGAGCAAAGCAGCAGAACAGTTGAAACAAATGGATGGAAGTTAACCTCTGCTGTTTCCTGTCAAAAACAGGATTAACAAGTCAATATTCTAGAGACTTTAGACCAATAATCATAGACAACAACAACAAAAAAAAACAATCATAATATAGGATGTGTGTACTGATGGTCTTCTAACCATAAATATTACTAAATATCTTATCAGTAATCACAGATAATTACCATTTCAGCCATACTTAAGGAACATCAGGTTGTGTATTTAACCTTTTTCTTAGTTTATATTTTTTCATGTATGCAGCATTGTTTGTATTGTAGTTTAACATTTCTGACCAAACTAAGAACAGTTATAAAGGCTACTAACTGGTTCCTTCTGACCATATATTTAATCCTTCCTTATAAATTCATAAAGATATCTGCCTCTAATCAACAGACGTGGTTCTGCCTGTTTTTTTTTTTTTTAACAGCGTTTCTATCTTCACTCCTTTAGAAAAAAAAAATAGATAATTATTTTGCCTTATTGATACTCACCTACAGTCTGTTTTAAAGCCCAATGTGGTGAATTTGAAGAGAAACAAACGCTTAAAAATATTCCCTGGGCTCGTTTCCTTCTCCTCCGCCTGAAAAGTTTCCCTGTGGTTGAACACATGAAGGAGTGTCGGAGAGAAGCGGACAGACGGCGGGTTCAGCCGCTGCTGCTGCTGCTGCTGGTCGCTGGGGCTGGGCTGCGCTGTTTGAGGCGGACAACAGCGCCCCCTCCCGGTGCCTCTGTCTGGTTACCTACGCATGTTTTCCAAGGGTCATGCGGATGACGATTCTAAGCCAGGGGTCACCAATTAAACCTCAGCGGGGTCAGAATAACAAAAATCATCAACCAGTAAAGATCCGGAGACATTTTAGATTATAATCCGTTACTTTAAACAGAATTTAAAACTGAAATAAAATGCAGGTGTTTATGCATCCATGTTATACTATGTTTTTTTTTAAATAAAAAATTATAATTAAAAAATATAGAAAGTTTTTCTATTTTTCTTAATTGTTCCTGAAGTAGAGAACAACAATCGTTCAGTTTGTTTTATAGACAATTTCCTGATTCACTTTTTAAAATTTTTTATAAAACTCTTGAACTGACCGAAAAACGAGATCCTGGATCCAAGCGGCTGAAATGAGTTTTCTCCGTTGTGTGGCTGGGCTCTCCCTTAGAGATAGGGAGGAGCTCAGTCATCCCGGGGGGACTCAGAGTAGAGCCGCTGCTCCTCCACATCGAGAGGAGCCAGTTGAGGTGGCTCAGGCATCTGGTTAGGATGCCTCCTGGACGTCTCCCTGGTGAGGTGTTCCGGGGACGTCCCACCGGGAGGAGGCCCAGGGGGAGACCCAGGACACGCTGGAGGGACTATGTTTCTCGGCTGGCCTGGGAACGCCTTGGGATTCCCCCGGAGGAGCTGGACCAAGTGGCCGGAGAGAGGGACGTCTGGGCATCCCTACTGAAGCTGCTACCCCACGACCCGATCCCGGATAAGTGGAAGAAGATGGATGGACTTGAACTGACCATATGTTTTTTTTTCCTTTCTTTTTTCTGTCTTAATGAGAGCAGTGGGATTTAGGCTTCCTGGCAAGGCCCTCAAACCTGGATTTGATTGACGAAAAAATCTATTCTAAAGCACATATCAAGGTACTTATTTTGAGTGTGGATTGAGATTCATTTTTGATTATCTTCATGGTGGAGAGCACACCATTTCACTTTTCTTTCACCAGTTCACCGCAGTTATTCCAGCAGTCCACACTTTCTCTGCTCTCTTTTTCTCATGGTCTTCTCCTTCTTTCCCATCGCCCGGCTTGCCACAGGTTTGCCTGCTGTGTCTAAAAGTAGCAG
>NW_015150795.1:495546-496924 GCF_000732505.1 Cyprinodon variegatus
AGCTCATTGGCTCATTTGGATCACGTGCAGCCTGGAGCCGGACGCTCCAGAGAGCTTTACCGTATTAACAGGAGAAGCGGCGCAAGTGACATTTAAACACTGCCGTCGGACAACATGCTGTACTTTATAAATGTTTTAAATCAGGTTGGGTCCGGATTAACCAGCAGGTGGGTCCGGATCTGGACTGCTAATCTGTGACCTCTGTTCCAGGTCATTGTCACAATAAATAGAATGTTGTTGAAAGTTTAATTTGTTTCAGTAACTCAAAGTGAAAAAAGTTCATTTAAACAGACTGATGCTTTAAAGGTGCAGCTTTTCCATAAAAAAAAGACACATAAAAAATAATATATACACAGGTCTGGAATGGTGCAGAATAGGTAAGCATTAATTAAAATAAATTATAGAAAATAAATGGTTTTATACATTTTTATAGGCTGGATTTAAAAAAAATACTTCTGGTTATGATAGCAATGCATAAAATGTTCTGCAGCAGTATGACTAGTAGGTCTGAGAAAATACTCCTTCTCTGCCTTAGGATGAGAAACATTGGTCAAGCTTTTGAGCAAAAGAAAGAAATGCTCAGAAAGCAGGAAGATTTTTGCTTTTCTTCTTGACTAGTGAGTCAATGTTTGCTCAGGCCAGTTAAAGGTTAGTGTTATTATCAGACCTGGTAACTGGCTGGAAATATAAAAGGAACAGGAGTGTATGAGCAAAAGTCTGCAGCTTACTGGTTAGGATGGATTAAAAATTCCATCATCTCATAGCCTCTGCTAAAAGCTAATATATATAGATATATATATATACCGGTATATATCACATTTAAAAAGTGTAAATTCAAACCCAAAATGTTTTATATAGAAACGTGGACCGAATTAAGAGGATGGTAATATCCACTAAAGTTCATATTTAAGGGCACAAATGAGCACATTTCAAACATACAAGATTAAAATGAGACATTTAATGGCATAGGATAAAAAAAGTACCACCATAAAACAAGCTATTATATAATAAGTAATTATTCTGTAGTGTCAATATAATACATATTTACCTTTAGTTTAGTTTAAAAGGGTAAAAACGAAATGGGACCTCTAATAATCCAGAATTAGTTTCCTGCATGCGGCAATAGGACATAAAACAAACAGAACAACGGTCTATAAAAATGATGCCTTTATTGCTGAAAGAATACAACTTGGTAATAAACTCAAGTGAATGTGTATCACAACATTTTTTTTCCATCTTTACAGTTAGAATGAACCAAAGTCACAAAGCTAGTTGTTTTGATACTGCACCCAAAGAGAAGTAACAAATTCAGCCTGGATATGAAAGCATCTAATAAAGTTAGACATTAATATTCCTTAACGTCAGTGACACTGAACTG
>NW_015150795.1:502700-504194 GCF_000732505.1 Cyprinodon variegatus
TGATGTATTTGTGCCCCATCCCTGGCTGCAGGAGTGACCCGTTAGCTGTAGAGGATTATCTTCATTGTTAGCAATCAGGGTGCTACTGCTTTAATGTTAAACAGAGGACAAAAAGACAGGAAATCATCTTAAAGATTCACATCGCTGGTCTGTAGACAGAACACCTCTTCAATTTTGTGAGAATCTTGATTTAGCAGTGCTTGCTCTGCAGAGTATCCACATGGAGCTTTGTCAACATTTACTTTAGAAGTCGGATGAAACGAGCCTTTCTATCCACATGTTCAACGCCTTTAAATTAGATCTGCACAACACAGCAAATCACCATCATCTTTGTAATAGTAGTGTCCACATTATCAGACTGCCTGGTGAGCATTTCATTTCTAGTGCTAGACTCTGACACAGCAGCTGGACGGCTTTACTGGCAGAGATAATGGAGATCATGAAGAGAGCTGAGGACACTGCATAAACAAAGGAAGGACCCAGGAAGGCTAGGTTAATCATTCTCAATGTCATAAAAAACACTCTTAGCAACAGAATCAGATATTTTGATTTGGTAAGTCAATATAAACGCAGCTAAAAAAAAAAAGATTAGGAAAGGAAAAGGTTTTATATTTGATTAATCAGCTCATGGCTGAGATAATAAAAGTAAATAACAAAAAAAAAGTAAAATAACCCAACAGAGCGTTTGTTAGATGCTCAGAACAGATCAATATGTGGATGCACCATAATGTTCTACGACTGAATAAAAACCAAACTGATGTAAGAATCTCCAGACTAGAGGAGAAACCCAGAGTTCGCTCCCAGCTTCAGTTACTACAGCTAGAAACCAGTGATTATGGCGGAAATCCTGGTGTCAGGATGAAGCCAGACCTGAACCTTCAGAGGCTCATAAAGGCCGTTACTAAGGCTACGTTCACACTGCAGGCCTGTGTTTATGGAAGTAAACATGGATGGTAGTGCTGGGCCGCATCTAGCGATCTTTCCCAACCATAAAAACACAATCTTTTCAAGATGGTTAAACATAAATACTGCTCTCCTCATCGCCGTCCGCCATGGTCTTTTTTCTTGCCACGTCTTCATAGTAAGACCCAGAATCGTGACCTTTGTTGGGTATTAATGGTGTTCGGGTCGGATGGATGCGACATGGCCGTTCAGACACAGGTCGCATTCAGGACCACAGGGCCAAGTGGCCTGGGTCGCATTGGAAAAAAAAAAAAAATCTGATCTGTGTTGTTCAGACAGCCATGAAAAGATCCGATCCAGGTCGCATAAGCCAAAAAAAAAAAAATCTTACTTGGGTCACTTCAGGCTGCTGTGTGAACGTAGCCTAAGTCAGCCTTTTATCACCTAAAGAACATCTTCAGGACTAATGTCCAAAAACTCATTCATGCATTTATCTTTAGTAGAATTCATTACAGATGCACGATATAATCGGCCCCCTATCGGTATCGGCCTTAAAACTGAATATCGGACATCGGCCACCCCACCGATATT
>NW_015150795.1:506913-515395 GCF_000732505.1 Cyprinodon variegatus
GGGAGACAGTGATTGGCCTACATGTTATGAATGCTGGCGTACCAGAAAGAATAAATGAACAGTTTAGTTTGTGCCTACAACTCGTTGCTCATAGGAAGACATTAGCTGGATATAACCTAACGGAATATCTTCAGAACGGCTCCAAATGACACAAAACTCATATGGGTGAGTAGAACATGATGTAATAATGTAAAATCAAGGGCCCAATATAAAAAAAAAACAGCGTGTAAGTGGGATACACAATGCTTAAAAATGTGCACACATGAAAACCCCCGAGGGTCAGAGACTCTCCCACCACAGTCTCCTAAAATCCTGTGGGAAACACTGGGATGGCTGAGAACCTTCACCAGCATTTTGATGGTAACTTCAGGTTCCGGTATCTGAACATGAATATGAGGACTAAGAACCAAGATAATTATTTTAGCAGGATTTGTCCCATCTGTTGAGTTCACCACTACATTTACCTCAGCAAGAATGTGAAACCATTGCTAACCAGGACATATTCAGACCCACCACTTGTGAAAGTGTTCATAGATCATCCTGCATTTCTCAACAAGCAACTATGCAAATTGAGCCTGAACCAACCAGTCATGCATCTTTGCCCTTCAGGAAATCCTACCTTTGCAAATAACTCCTGCTGCTGCCTGAGCAGCTCCTCTTCTGGGATGCCCAAGTTCTCCAACCGGGAGCTAGCCTTCCTCCTCTTCAGAGCTACACTCTTACACTCCTGCAGGACATCTTTCACCTCCGTTATGTATGAAGCGAAACCGAGGCTCTCCAGCGCTGCGAAACCGAGAGGAGAAAGTTGCAACAATGACTTTCAGTGGTTTAAAAGCCAAACTCCACGCCTCCCCTACTTTATATCAATGAATCCAGGACGCAGAGACCATCAGGACTCACCGTTGATGACATGCTCCGGAGAAATAGTCTTTTTGTCGGATTTGTTGCATATTTCGTTGGCTTCAGAGGAGATCAGGTGGATGAACTCCGTGCAGCAGTTCACCACCAGCTCCCGGGCGTCGTTAGCAACCCTTACGTTAGGCAATGTCTCTTTGATCATCTTGTTGATCGCTGCTCTGGGGATTGTCAGATCATCGTCGTTGCCAGAGGAGGAAGCCATAGTGGCTCAAATGTACCTTTTTTTTTTTCAAAAATAAAATAAAAAATGGTGAAGCTCCAACTAAAAGCCCCGTTGCGTCAAATAACCCCGAGCAGGTTGAGTAAGATAAATGAAGAAACGTTTCCTTCAAAGTAAGGTGTGCGGGTTAGCTATTAGCAAACACACCGTCCCTGTCCGAGCGCTTTAAAAAAGAAAAGAAGAACCGCTCTAGTCTCTCACGGTTTTATAATAAATACCTCAGAAATCAAAGAAAATACACCCTGCACACACTCAAAAAAACGACAGAGTTACCTAAAAAATAAAGCTTAACTAGCCAGCTACTATGCTAGCTAGCAGCGGTGGTCCCAGCGCGGAAATAAGTGAAAGCGGCTGCGAGCATGGCTAAAGCTAGGCTAACAATGAGCTCCGGACGGAGGGAGGCAGCTTTGAAGCAGCCTTTAAGAGGAGGGCGGCCGCAGCGAAATCCTCACAGCAAAGCGGGGAGCTTTTCATCCTCCACAAAGAAATCTGAACAGAATTTAATATACAGAAATGAACGGAAGATACTTTATTCTTGGCAACATTATCTGAATTTTATCCGGATGCAACGTCAAGCAAAGAACCGGAAATAGAGTGCAACGGTCATGTTTTTGAAGTAGCATGGGTACGTTATACTACCACCTAGCGGTCAGTTTGGAGATCTTTTTTTTTTCATTAACAAAATCTTACTTTGATATCCTGTAAACTCCTGTTTTTTATTAGTATTAATTGATTCAGAAGTTACAAGGGCAAAATAGACAAAATAAAGAAATAGAAAAAACAAAAACAAATAGCAATCTCAAATTAAATGAAACGCATTCAGACAAAATCATTTTTCCAACAATAAAAACTGGACTTTAAAATATTTTCATCTGTGAATAAAAAAAATTCAATAAGTAGAAGAAAGTTTCCTTAAGAGAAGATGTACATGATGCTTAGTTTGTTTGCAATGCATTCAAGTCAATGAGTCGATGCAATCAACTGGTTTTCCTTAGATAGAAAACTTTGAATCAATTTGACTGGATGATCTGGTGAACTGTAAAGTGCCTTGAGATTAACTTGTGTTGTGAATTGGCACTATATGAATAAACTGAATTGAACTGAATGTGTACGCAGCCAGGATGTTGGAGGAAAACTGACTTTTCAAATTCCTTTTCGTTTGAAGAGGTTTTTTCTTCTTTTTCTTTTACTTATTAACTTTGATTATTTTATCTTTTATTTTATTTTTTTATTTCTCATGCTTTCCATGGGTTTTTATTTAGCACTTCCCCTTTTTTACTATGTAGCACTTAGGAATTTGTATAAATATAAAGTGCATTACAAGTCCAAAGTATTACTATTATTATCAATGAATAAAAAAATAATATCCAAGCTGAAGCTAAATGAATATCAACATAAATTGAGGAAAAAGGAATGTACCAAGTGTCCTTTTTTGTCTCTGTCTCGTTGCCACTCCTCATAGCCTTCTTTAGTGATACATCCATCAAAAAATAAATAAATAAATAAGGTCCTTCACATCCTTTTCTAAAGGGTAATAAGAATCTAAGCATGGTTAGAATACAATCGAATAACAAGCATGTCCATAAGTTGTATATTAAAAAAAAAATAGGATGACAGTTTCTACAGTTTATTTAAAGTAAAAAAAATAAAAATAAAATATGAATGAACTGGTGTGCTGATTGCTGTAGATGCAGGTATGAGTATTTAATTTTAAGAACAGTTTGGTTCGGGTGTTTCAGATGAGAAGAGGAAAATTGATTTCTCATGTGCTTGAAAATAATTTACGTGTTTTTTTGTTTTTCTAATGCGCATGGCAAGAGAAGTGAACATTGTGGAGGAGATAAACATACAAATAAAGATTGACACGGCGAACCTAAATTAAGTGCAGGTTAAAACAAAGGAAGTATATCAATTATTAATCAGTGGCAAAATAAGTGTTGGACCTCAAATGGATTTCTGCCAGTAGGAAACTGCTTTGCAAAGTCGCATTATCTTGGTTGATGGATTTCATGTTGCAATTACACCAGTTGGACAGAAGATGGCAGTAAATGCCAAGAAAATCCACGGAAGGCTGTGCAAAGGATATAGTCTCTACAAGTAATCTCCATAAATTAAGATGTTAAGAAATCAATTTTTTTTCTATTCATTGCGTGCAAGAATAAAAAGAAACTTTAGGAAGCTTCAATATTGCATAACATAAAGAAATTGATATTTAATGCAGAAATATTATGCTATGGCCTACACCAACATTACAAAAAGCAAGACATCCAAAAAAAACCTCTATAAGAAGAGCTGTTAATGCAGATGGCTTCTCCCAGGAAGCTGTGTTCAAGCAAAAATACTGGAAAGTTTTGTGGAAGGAAACGTTGTGGTATGAAACGGAGAACATTTACATTTAACTTGAACTGTGGATTGAACTGCAGCTGGAGTCCCAGCTTTGAGAAAAACTTCACATATTTAAACAGGAAATCAACCGTCACAATTCTTGTATTAAACCACTGAGGCATGTTTGTAAAACATGTATCGGTAAAAGTACAATTCACAGTGATTTACACAAATCAATCAATAAAACACAAGAAAAACAAAAGCAGAATAAAAAGAAGTAAAGATTAAAAACACAATAAAAGCAGGCAGTGAAACTAATAAAACAGTTGGATCACAACCTTAAACTAATAATACGTCAGTTAACAGTTTAACTTCAAAATAGACTATCCAGAAGAATTTTTTATATTGTCCTGTATGGCGATGTGACAATAAGAATAATTGTCTTGATGCCAAAAACAGCCCAACAGATTTTGCTTTCACAATTGGAGCAGTACGGCTATCACCATAGTGTTACGCTTAATTTATGCATATAAATAGCTTAATTATAAGTAATGGAGGGAGTATTACAGATTATCAACAATGCAGTGTAAGTAGAACAGAAAAGGAAAAGAAAAGAAGAAAAGATGAAAGAAAGAGGAGATAAAATGGAGATAACGATAAAACATCTTCATTCTGCTTCATCACCTGCAAAGAGATGTGAAAAGAACAGCACAACCAACAGATATAGTATAAAAGATACAATAAAGTAACACTTTAATACTATTGCTGAGGTTTAAGTAATATTATTCAATCTGACATGTACTCTGTGTTACCGGAAAATAAGAATATGGGCTTTCTGTATGGAAGTGAATCTCTGAGTACCTGGAACCAAGCACCTGTAGTTGTTTGTGAGAGTGCACTTGTGTATGTAAAGTTTATCCAAAGGAAAAATGCTCAATAGTGGTTGTGAAGAGCCAAAGACGCGCCCCTCCAGAGCACAGAGGCAAGCGCCGGGGGATCCAAAGCCCCAGACGCCCAAAGGGACCCCAAGAGGAAAGGCACCCAGGAGGGGCCAACCCAGGAAATCCGACCCCCAACAAGGGAGGAGTAGATACGGCCCCAAGGAAGTCCCCCAGCCACCACAATGCCAGAGCCGCTGGGAGCCGCTGGGTTGAGTCCGTGGCCTCCGCTGGCAGCCAGCCACCCTGAAGTGGATCTGGCCATAGGCCCCAGGGACCAGAGGCCCCAGGGACGCCTCACCCCCGGCGGGAATAAGTCAGTACTCGCCCGGGCATCCACCAGTGCATTGGAAGGTGCATACAGAAGGATTTTAAAGTCTATTCTCTGAGCTATGGGGATTCAGTGGAAGGACTTTAGAACCGGGGGTGGATGTGCGCGGCTTTCTTAGTTCTAGTGAGAACATGGGCAGCAGCGTTTTGGATCAGCTAAAGCTGTCTGATGGACTTTTTAGGCAAACATATGAAGACACAGTTGCAGTGATCAATTCTACTAAAGATAAATGCATGAATGAGTTTTTCTAGATCCTACTTGGACATTAGTCCTTTAATCCTGGAGATGTTCTTCAGGTGATAAAAGGCTGACTTAGTAACGGCCTTTATGAACCTCTGCAGGTTCAGGTATGAGTCCATCCTGACACAAAGGTTTCAGCCATAATAGCTGTTACCTAACTCTGGATTTCTCCTCCTTTGGACTATGAATATTCCAGTAGTTTTGTTTTATTATGGCGCATCCACATATTGATCTGCACTAAAAAGCAAATACTTTGATGAGCCACTTCTTATAGACTATGAAAAGTGGTTCAGCTTAGCTAATAATGCAGTGCATTTGATTTGGAAATCAAGGCCCTCGGTGTCAAGAGGAAGAGTAAAGGGGCCAATAATCCCAGCTGCCTGAGGTTCAGTTGGATGTGTCATCAGCTTTTCAGTGTATGGGATCCTCTGGTGCTGGTTTCTGTTTATCAAGTCCGAAAAACAAACAAGCAAACAAAAAAATTCCCTGTCGAGTTTTATGGAAAGGCAGATTTCCCTTTCCACCAGCACTTGCTTCACCCAGCATTACCAAAAGTACCAACTCCTGCTTGAATGATCATGTCTTACAGGGAAAACTGCAGAAACAAAGAACC
Organism: Cyprinodon variegatus; assembly: GCF_000732505.1. Classification (NCBI taxonomy): domain Eukaryota; kingdom Metazoa; phylum Chordata; class Actinopteri; order Cyprinodontiformes; family Cyprinodontidae; genus Cyprinodon; species Cyprinodon variegatus. The sequence continues at coordinate 512,499 of NW_015150795.1, forward strand.
AGAGTAACATTAGAAAGACCTGAAGTCAGAGCCCATAATTTAATGCAGTAGGTTAAAGTCAATTAAATGTTTGGTTTGGTTAGCATTAGCGGACCTGGCAAGAGGACGGGCTTGAAAGCACCACTTACTGGCCAGGAGGAGTTAAACATGAGGTAGTTACCTTTAATGTGCAGAAATGAACCTGTTCTATCAAAGCTATTCCATATAAATGTTCTACTGGACCAAAATCAATAAAGAAGAATTTCCTGCTATAAGCTAATCCCTTTGGTGTGTGTTTTGAAAAGAGCAGCTTTTCTGCAGATCAGGAAATGATCATAATTAATTGCATTTCTTAAATGTATTTAATTTAGTTTGATTTACTATAGAAAGGCTCTTATTGGACACAAAGACATGTTTAAAAAAGGACTACAGAGACATAAATTCTGTTGCTCAGAAATCTTTTTATTTATTTCCTTACAACTTCAACTTTTAATGTTCAGCTTTTCTTTTTTCAGAAACAGAGGAAACCTTGGCAGGGATATATTCCTCACACACAGACACAGAGCAGGACGTATGGATGCTAAATCCTCTCAGCTGCTCTTATCTTTTTCTAAGGTAAAACTCTTGCGGCTTCTCCAGCGCAGCAGCTTGAGGAAATTCAGGCTGGCGTTGAAGACTTTGTCGTGTTCAAACACCATTTTGTAAAACGTGTCGATGGGAAGGTCTCCATTGGGGTCGGCATACTTTAGCGTGGTCATGGGGGTGTAGAGGGTGTTTGTCTGATGGCGGAAAGGAGGATTGTCCATGGTGATGATTTTGTGGGTGTGCTGGCAGGAAAACACAGAAAAAACAGATAAATTCAACAAACGCAACGATACTTACACCTTTTAGTATTTTTCATAGGTTGTCACATTATAATCTTTAACAGGAATTGTTTTATTTATATAAAAACACAATGTTGCATAGGTGTGAAGTGGAGCAGAGTTGTTTTCTAAATTTTTGTCTGTTTCTTACCGCTAAAAATCTGACACTAACCTGTTAAGACTTAATCTTGGTGAATGTCTGATTCAATGTTGAAATTCTCAGGCATATTAGTCTGTTTTTCTTGTTGTATTTTGCTTTTATCTATTGGAAAGGGAATTATATACACTGTGATGGACTGGCGACCTGTCCAGGATGGATGGATCAATTTCTATAGATAGTAGAGTATAGAATTGTAGCCACGGCTAACATAACATGTATTTTCTCTTATCTCTTATTAAAAAAACGCAACACCTTCTTCTACCTTAGAAGGGTGGAAAAAATATGTTTATATTTTTCTGTTTTGCCACCTGTTTTGTTAATTGGATAACATAAAGATACATTTTATTTTATTATTCCTGAAATACAATAACAAATGCATTTCGATCAAAAAGATACAAATTTGTGATAATGTAAAAGGGTATTTGAAAATAATTAAAAAATAAAAAATAATTTAAAAATCTGCAAAGAAAAAAAGGCAAACTGGGGCTGCACGGTGGTGCAGTTTAAAGCAATGTTGTCATGGTTTTGGTTACGTTGTGCTTTACTTTGCTCCATGTTTCCTAGTTTTATTGGTTTAATTCTTATTTTGTTGTAGTTTCTAGATTTATGTTAGTTCTCAGGTTTTTCTGTTTTCCTCTGTTGCCCTCTTGTGTGTATTCCTTTCCTTGTCCTCCTTGTCAGCTCGTTAGCCCTGCCTTAGTCTCAGTCAGCTATTCTCTCCCTCTGCAGTCACTCCTTGTCGGTTCCTTGTCGTTGCTGGCTTCTCATGTTGTTGTCTTCATACCTCGTCTCTCCCTGACTCCTCGTGTTTGGTTTCCCCTGATGTCTCTATGGTTCTGGTTTGCTTTACATTTTTAGTTGGATTTTTGGATTCCTGCCTTTGTTAAACTGTTTCCTTTGATTAAATCTGCAAGAACTCACCTCTGCCTCCCTGCCTCTGCATTTGGGTCCACAAACACCAACCAAGACATGACAAATGTTTCTTGGAGAAAGAAGGTTCTGGGTTCGATTCCTGGCCCAGGGTCTCTTCCCGTGGAAGAAGATGGATGGATGAAAACAGCAAACTGTACAAATGGTTGAACTATTGCTTATGCTAGATTACCCTTAAACCCTTTTTATGGATTGAGATGTTTTTTAATATTTTGTAATATTGGTTCCAGTAATATTGGAACATGCAGTATTTTTCTCCATAGATTTAAAGGGTCATAGTGATGCCAGTTTCATGTTTCACCGACGGCTCCAAGTGTTCAGAATGAAGATCAGTTTCACTTCCAGCCAAACATTAAGTTTTACATTTTATTTATTTATTTTAATCTTGCATTAGGTCCTGATTTAGGGATAATTAATTGATGTCCAGTCACAGATTCTGCAACCTGAGCTGCTGGTCTCTTTATAAACTTCCCATGAGCCTCCTGGCTGTTTCTCTTCCATTTTCTCATCTAGCCTTCTACTTTTGGTTGACAGCCATCTCTCGGTTAGTAATAAAGACATAATCCTCCTGTTTGATTGTTTAGATATGCATTCAGTAAAGTGCTGGCTACACCTTTATGAAACCTGACATTATTTTCCCTCCATTTTTCAGGTGTAGCAGCAGCCATTCAAAATGGCTCTTCCTAGTCAAACGACCTGAGTGAAGTTGGCCCCCCCACCTTCTTCAAATCAGACAAAATTAGTGTCAAACTTTTGTGTTATGTTTGTGCTGGTTTGTGCAGCAAAAATTTTCGTTTGTGCTGCTTTGGATTTGAACATATTAATGAAAATATAAAGGTCAAAAGGTCAACCAGCCCCCGACCTTATTCAAATTAGACAAAATTGGTGTCACACATTTGTGCTGCGTTTGTGCAGTAAAAATTTTCATTTTGCGCCCCTTTCATTTTAAAGATATAAAGAGATGT
>NW_015150795.1:515691-516901 GCF_000732505.1 Cyprinodon variegatus
AAAAAATTATTGCGGCACAAACGAAAATTTTTGTTACACTAATTTTGTCTAATTTGAAGAAGTTGGGGGGGCTGGTTGACCTTTTGACCTTTACATTTTCATTAATATCTTTAAAGCCAAAGCAGCACAAACGACAATTTTTGCTGCACAAACCAGCACAAATGGAGCTGAGTTAATTGACACCCATTTCGTCTGATTTGAAGAAGGTGGGGGGGCTGGTTGACCTTTGATGACCTCTAGAAATATTTCTTTATATCTTTGAAACGATAGCGACACAAACGAAAATTTTTGCTGCACAAACCAGCACAAACGTTTGACACTAATTTTGTCTGATTTGAAGAAGCTGGGGGGTGGGGTGGGTGGGGGGCGGCAACTTCACTCAGGTAGTCAAACGCCAGCCGAATGGCAGCCCACTTCCCTGCAGCTCCCAGCAAAATCCCCTCCAACTTCCAACCTCTGGCCTTCTCCTGGGCGTTCATATATTTTCTCTTTAGATCTTAATGTCCACAAATCATGACAGAAAGAATATTTTGGTACAAAGATTGAAGTTTAAAAATAAATTGTAGGGGACCAGCCAAGGGCCCATCAAGGAAAGTGGAGACATTTTGAATGGCTACAACTGTATGCTCTGCTTTGTGTTGAAATATGAAATCTGATTTAGATTTTTGTTATTGTTGCAAAATGCAGCTCCATTCACAACTAAGGTACTGCGATGGCCAAAGAGACAATTTAAAACATCCAACAGCATTTTTTTCTGGTACCAATATTAAACCGATACCTCTGCTACATCCTCTGCTGTCTGACCGAGGGTTTCAAAGATCTGGTTGTAGTTCTTCAGGTAGATGTTTGTGAACATGTCGGCAGTGATTTTATCGGCTTTGCTGAGGTCCGTCTTCATGCCTTCTTCGTAAACCTTACGCTCAAACTCTGTGATCACTGGACCTGGTTCTATCAGGCTGATGCTGGAGGATAAGGTGAACAACAGAACAGGAAAATAAGTGATATGAGGAAATGCTTCATGGAACAGTCATTCCAGTAACCTAACCAGCCCTATTCTTTGTAGTAACATGTAGTTACTAAATGATGTTGAGAAACCGACTGGTGTGGTGTTACAGCCTGCCTCATGACATATTTTAGCCAAGATGATCATTTCATTTTGAAGCATGTCTGCACAGGTGCTCTGTTTATTAACAGGGGTGGATTTAGGAAA
>NW_015150795.1:517961-530547 GCF_000732505.1 Cyprinodon variegatus
GAGCAAATCCATCTGGCGGAGTCAGGTTAGCAAATGGGGGCCTGAGACACACTTAATATTCTAAGCGTTCTGATGGCATTTTAATGAAAGGATTTTTATCAAAAACATAATTAATGTAAACAAATAAGGAATAGTTGTATTAACCATACATGTAAACAGAGTTTTACAGTACGGGGCCCCCAAAGTACAGGGCCTAATGGTAAATCCCCCGCCCCATTTATGAATCGGTGTTTGCAGGTTTTGATGTGTTCTACATGCATGTTCAGCTTACTTTAGATTGAACCTCAGGGCTTGAACTGCCAAACTTTCACAAAAGCCTTCCACAGCAAACTTGGATGCTGCGTAGACATCGTTGAATAAGATTCCTAAAACACAGAAGAGAGACTGTCAATGTTTCACATAACGAATCCGCTGAAGGTGAACGAGTTATCCTTCCTCACCTTGAATGCCCATCACACTGCTGATTACCACAATGTGGCCTTTTTTCCTCTTTTTCATGTCAGGCAGGATTTCCTTCAGCAGTCGCACTAGACCGAAGAAGTTGGTGTCCATGACCGTCTTCATCTCATCGATGGACTGACACTCGATGGGTCCGATCAGCCCCATCCCAGCATTACTGACTGAGGACAGGAGATCGATAGCGTTATCCTTCACTCACAAGGCTTACGGGCTGCATTGCGGCTCTTTTAACAATATCGCCTTGAGTAAGTAAGGTCTTCGGTTTGAATCCTGACCCAGAAGCTTTCTGCACGCTCTCTCCATGCACACCTGGGTTCTCCAGCTTCTTTCCTTCACTGTTAGATAATCACTTTAAATTGTTCTTATGTTAGATGGGTGTCTCTATGTTGCCCTGATGACTGCTGCTAATATGATTACCTCAATTAGGATTTTACTTCATGGATGCTAGAAAACTGAAATGTCTTTTTACCTGTAACTTTCACAGAGTTTTCAATATATTTCTTCGATCTGTCAATATAAATAAGGGCTGTAAAAACAAGGCTTACTCAATGATACAGGTTCTTTCTGAGCCAGAAATCTGATGTTTTTTTTGCACTTTGAGAGATAAAAAAGCCTTAGTGTCCTTTACAAGTGTCGTGGGAAAAAAGTATTCAACTATTCATCGTAGTTAAATAAACGGAGATCGATGGATTTCACTCAGTCGGCACATTTATTCCTATCTTTGCAAAGAGAGAACAGTTCATCATACAGCCCTGATGGCACAGCATTCTGCTCTGTTCTGATCTGGACAACGTTCGTTCCCCCTACTTACTAACAATGGTAAGTAGTCAGAATCAAAACAAATTACAAACACTTTGGTTAAACAGTAAAATGTAATGAATAAACCTTGAGAAAGAATCTGATTTGTTATGGGAAGAAGCTATGTCTGGTCTACAAACACCAGCCTGCAGAGAAATGTGTGGCCTTGAGAGATAAACAGACTGATTCAAAACTTTTATAGTGAGTAAATAGGATAAATTAATATATCATAGAAGAGAGATAAAAATTTTCCCACAACAGTCCACCCTTTCGATTATAAAAGGATATAATCCTTGTGTAATAGATATAAAAAAGGAAAATTTATGAATATAAAAAAGATAAAAACTAAAAAAAACTAAAATTGTGAATAGATGTAAAGAAAGTAATTTTTTCACAGTGTTCCCAGCTCCAAAGTCCCTAAATCTAGCAATGTATATTAATTTTATTTATTCTATATATTTCTATACATTTAAAAAAAGTTAAAAACAATCCACTGGACTTTGTCTTCAAGTTTGAAGACGTTTCGCTTCCCATCCAGGAAGCTTTTTCAATTTAAAATTTCAACAGATCCAGATAAAAGCACGTTAAATAAACACTGCCCAAGGTGCTTTGCATCTCTAATTATGTTAGGGCAGAGGACATTTTTGTAAATCTGCACTGATTTCCTGATAGGTGGCAGTACATAAGGAAACACAGCAGAGTCCAGTAACACATTCCTCACCCAAACTCATACAGGACAAGAAAGCTGCATAGCATCACTGTAATAAACACAATGCAACATTAACGCATGCACTTTGCAAACACACACAATGATGGAAGAATAAAATAACCTACAGACCTGCACCTGCATTACTTAACACGTGTGTGCAGACTTACTGAGGATGTCCACCCTGCGCTCTGGTAGGCTGTCCACGCAAGCTTTGATGGATTCCTCGCTGCACACATCCAGCTGCTTGATCTCCATCGTCCTGCCCAGCGTCCGGCCGGCCGCCTCAACCAGCGGCTCGACCTTAGCCAGGTTTCTCATGGTGGCGTAGACTACAACATCAACCACACAAAGATGTTCCTTTAAGATCCTGTTAAAGACGCGTCCACCTGATGTACAGTATGATGCATACTTAGGATCACTTAATTCCCTGCTTTTTTGTTTGTTCTTCTTTAGCTTTGGTGTTGATCTAAAACATTGCAGTGAAAGTGGAGGAACATTGACAGCTATTTAGATCAACTTCAGCTGCATACTCCATGATCATGTGATAATACACCAATCATCTCATTTAGTCGGGATAATCCCCAGAGCTCTGGGGCTCTTCATTACAAGATAGTAGTTGCTATATTAAAGCCATCTACCGGGATATTACTTCTAAAATCATCACCAAAACTATGTCTACATGATATTACTTATTTTGCATCATATGCTGCATTTCATCCACAATATTTTGGTGCTTATTCTTCATCATAAATGTTAAAAAAAGGGACCCAAACAAGGTAAATAGGAGTTTTTTAGAAACTGTAATTTATCTGCTCCTAAACTCAAATTGAAAACTAGATAACCCAGTTATGTAAATGGTCAGGTCCAATAATTCAAGAGGAAGTTGAATAAAACAGGTAAAAAATATCCTAAATATGACTTAAACATATAAACCCAGATATTTCCAGCTATTTAATGCATTAATATATTCATGCAGTAACGTGAGACTTCTAACACAAAACTTAAGACATCTGATTGTTTCAGAAGTTAACCCAACGCATCCTGTTTTTTAAAGAAGCAGCCAACCGAAACATTTACCCATAAACCTCTTCTTCTCGTCTTTTGCGATCCGGGTCGCCAGCGCGAGGCCGATCCCTGAGGAACAGCCGGTGATCAGAACCACCTTCTGGGTCATTGTGCCTGTTTTGTCTGAGTTTTTGTCTCGCGGCCACAGCTGATGCAGAACGAAGAACAGAAGGAGGGAGGTTATAGTCGGGGCTCTCTTTTAAAACCAACTCCTTAATCCACAGGCTTGCAACTCAGCAGAAGCCTTGTGCTCATGGTGTGAAGATTACCACTGAGCGTGGCCAGCACATGGTGCTGATGCTCAGGAGGATTTAGGCTCATCATAACAAGGCTGTTATCGCAGGCCGGCGTGAAACAAATGAAAAACTTCCAGACAGAGCATGGGGTTCAGAAAAGGCTTTTATTTTTTATTTGTCTTTGCAAACTGTTTCCAAAATATGCAAAACTGAAATACACGATCCAATTAATTTCATGTTGGTTTTATTATATGTGGATCAAAAAACTTGGAAATTGCATTGTGATTTTTAATGTTGGTAAGTTGCAAAAAAACAATCGTTTCACAGGTGTAAGCAAATAAATGTATAAGAAAAACAGCAAAGAAAATATTTTTTTTAAAGATTTTTTTCCTTCTATAGCTCATTATGCTTCAAACAGAGGGTGTATAGTATTAAGCATGTTGGTTTCCACCACTAATGCCCTTTACTTATGACTTTCATGAGTTCCAGAGGGGATAGGTTCCACATCTTGGGGTCCCATGCATGGAACCAGCCAGTGAAAGAGGGTGGCTCCTCCCCCTGCTTGATAGTGGTGACTGGGATGCCTTTGCGTCCAGAGGGGTCTGAATTTACGTATTCCTGGGCTGAAAAGACAATAAGGTGACATTAAGACAATTTAACTCTTTTTTTTTTTCCTATTTCGAGGGATAAGATGAGGAGAGAGAGGTTTTACCAATTTTCGGTGCTCCAGTCTTTTCGGTTTCATTTGCATCCTTTCCAATCCAAACGAAAATCTACGGACAAAAAAATTTAAACAATTAAAACGCAGGAGGTCACCTGGAAAAAGATTTTTCCAAACAACTGTCATGCTTAGTGGACCTGATCCAACGTGTCCAGGATCATGACGTCGTCAGTTGCCAGATCGATCTGTGAGAAGTCACCCGGCACCTCTTCAGCCTGTACATCATCAAACATTGCTTAAACATATGTATTCATATTTTCTCACTCTTTATTGGGAAGTTAAGGCGACAGAACATGAAATCTATTGAAATGCACAGAAAAATTATATATATGTTTTTAGAAATACAAATCTAAAAAGTGCACCCCCCCCATTTAAAGTAAATCCCTAAATGAATTGACAGGCTTTGCAAGTCCCCTGATTAGCTGCTTAATCCCAGCATAAATCTATTCTGAAGACCTCAGAATTTTTTTTGGCATCATGAACGCTGATTTTGGAAATTGATCTGTTAACAGGATGCCTATCAATCTCTCACCAATTATAGCCTTTATGAAGGTGTGGCAAGGAGTCAGATATGGGAAATCTAAAGTGCAGTTTGCCACCAAAACATCTGAAAGAAGGTATTCTGCTAACACCAGAACTCAGCTTGCAAAATACAACGTGTTGCAATAAACTACAACTGCCCACTGTGCTGAAAGCATGACGGTGGCGGCATCTTGCTGTGGTTATCACTCGTCATCATGAGAAGGAATGCTGGTTAAAACACAGTCCCAACCTGGGAGAAAACCAGAGAGACTAGACCCAACGGCAGCAGTTCTGCCAGAGCTTAGAAGAAGTGAAATGCATACCTGGCATTGTAGTCAAAGCCCAGTCTTAAATGTGTTCTAGAGTAATGTTTCCCAACCTTTTCTGACTTGTAAACCGTATGGGGAATTTTGTCCCCCTCTCAGTCAAATGTATTGATGATTGTCCAAAAGTGGAGCGCACAATAACTGATTATGAAATAAAGATGATTTTATTTAATCTTTTAATTTGAGCATTTAATTCTTATCATTTTATGTTTTCCATCTCAATTAAAAAAACAACATAAATATGGAGCTCCTCTGAGTAACTCCCTTTTAATCACATTTAAACTTGATGAATTGGGAACAAAATATAGATCAAAAACTGCAATCCGACTGAATTAATTAGTTTTATTTTGTTTTCATCAAAACACCTGAGCTGCTTTGATGGGCTCTGATAGCTCAGTGTGAAAAACAGCTGAAACCAGGCTGTTCTTTGCATCTAGTCTGTTCCTCTGCTTGGTTTGGATGTGTTACAGCTGAAGGTGAACTCAAACATAAAAGAAAAACTTACTTTTTGGTTTATAAAAGCTTGTTTCACAACGTAGAACAGATCCCAGCTGTATTTTATTTTACTACTTAAGAAATAAAATATTTTCATGTACCCCTAGCAATGCACTCGGGGGAAACAATGTTCTAGATTATGACAAAACTTGAAAAAAGACCTCGACCTTTCTTCACTTTTTTATCTGGCTTAGTCGTTTTGCGAAGAAGAAATGGCATAATTCTGTCACGGTTTGTTAGGAGGTTTTTGTGAGGACCCAAATGCAGAGGCTGACAGGCAGGGGTGAGTTCAGAACCATGGAGACATCAGGGGAAAACCATTAAGGAGCTGACTGAACAAAGGAAGGACTAACGAGCTAATAAGGAGCAGGTGTGAGTAGAGCTGAGGAGGAAGCCAAGGGAAAAGAAAACACAAGGGGGCAACAGAGGACAGACAAAGAAAAAACTAAGAAACTTTAATGAATCTAGAACACACCAATAAAGCTAGAAAACAAGGAAAAACCTGGATGAACTTGAAACTAAAAACTTAGAGAAAAACCAACAGAACCAAGATCATTACAGATTCTACTCCTTAGATGTTTAGTTGTAACAGAAATAGCTCTAAGAAATCCGCTCAGCATGGTCTACTCATACTTTTCAGATTTGTATTTTTAAAACAAAGTAAAAACTATGTTTCCTGTCTTCTCTGTTTTTACGCTACTCAAAAACATAAAAGATGTGATATTAGTAGAAATATAAAAGACAAAATGTGAAACCTGAAGAGGAATACTCACTATGAGCCGACCGGTCTTGTTGGAACAGCCAAACAGTCTTGGAGGCGTTGCTGCATTCTGGAGGGTACTGGAGGTCTGGTAGTCTTTCTTTCCTCCCAGTGCAGACCAGAAACCAGCTGCCAATAGGATAAGCTCTCGTTTAGCATGACTTATAAAGCCTCTTTGGAATGTATACAAAGCCTACACATGCCTCTCACCTGGTTCCTTGGATTCCTCCATCTCGGTCGGAGTTCCTCCCAGCATGCCAGCAACGTACTTGGCTGCAGTCATCTCATCCAGACTTGCTCCCTTCCCCTTCCACACAAACAGGGAGTTGGGCGATTTCAGCACAAAGACGTCGTTGGTGTTCAGACTAGAGGCCGTGGCTTCCACCTGAGTGAGAGAGGACAGATTTTCCTCTTTTTAACACAAACAGCATCCTGTCAATGTTAAATCTGTGTAATAAAAAGAGCGGACCTCAACAGCTCGCAGTGCTTTGGTGGAGCTCTGGCGGATATGGAAGAGCCTCGTGCCGGCAGGTTTGCTCTCTCCACCCTTGCGGGACGTCCCACCCAGGTGGACCACCAGCGGCTTGTCTTTAAACAGGCTCACCAAATGTGCAGGTTCTTTACCCTGAGTGACGCGGACCTGTAGAGACACAGCTGTTGCTCAACCTGTTTGTTAAAGTCATGGGCGTTCACTCCTGCAGCCCATCTGCACTTAAGTAATAAATTAAATGCATTCAGGAAAGTTTTATACCCCATTAAAGACCAGACAGACATGTCTGGGCATCAAATTTTCAGAAAGGTTTGAGGGGATAATATGTCAATCATTGCACCTCATATTAATAAGACTATTTAATCTGATCTAAAACAAAATTAGCAGTAGCTTTTCGATAGTCCAGGCTAATAGCTGTAAGGTGCAAAAAGAGACATTTATACATCCTGAAAATGGCTGCTGGGAGGTGGGATATTATTAGTAGTAATCACTGATTTTCAGCCTGTATTGATTTTAAAGTATATTCTTTATAAACAGATTGAAATTAATCGTTTGCCCTTAAATGTGAAACACTGTATTTGGGTGATGTTCCTGTGACAAATTGGAATAATAATAATAAAAGATTACTTGGTATGTTACTTGTTGCAATTAAAAAGTCCATCACAAGAAAGTGGCTGGGAGTGGAACCTCCAACTATTGAAGATTGGATCAATATAATACACGAAATATATGTCATGGAAAAGTTGTCTATTTCCCTCAGGATGCAAAAGGACATGTTTTATAAAATCTGGACTAAATGGACTGAGTACATAAAACCCTTAAGGTCAGATTTTGTATGAATGATACGTTTCTGTACTTAAAACCTTGTCTTGCGAATATTGGCATACTTCCCATATATGTTAATGTTTGTGTTTTTATATGTCTTGATACTGTGAAAACGTTTAAAAATAAAAAATTATAAAAAAAAAAAAGAAGAAATTAATCGTTTGTCCCAAATCTCCAGAGATGGGAAGTAACGAAGTACAAATACTTCGTTACTGTACTCAAGTAGATTTTTCTGATATTTTTACTTTACTTTACTACTTATTTTTATGGCGACTTTTTACTTCTACTCCTTACATTTTTACACAAATATCTGTACTTTCTACTCCTTACATTTTTAAAAATTGGCTCGTTACTTTAGTTTTGAATTATTTCAATGGAGTTACCGTTATTATTTTTCACGTCATCAATACCAAATTCAATCTAATTGGATGGGAATCTACGTTGCATTTGACGCACCACTACAAGATGAATCGACAGATTCGGCGGAATTCATTGGCGGCAAATCATTGCAGCTTGGTGGCGGTGGCGTTAGCATAGTAGCATGGACGACGAGATGATTGAAAATGAACACAACGGAGATCTAGTCCTATTGGCAGACATCCATTTAAAATGTAGGCAACGGCATGAAAAAAGTGGTTTCTACTTTTACTTTTATACTTTAAGTAAATTTACAAGCCTGTACTTTGTTACTTTTACTTGAGTTAAGAAGTTTAATCAGTACTTCCACTTTTACCAGAGTATTTTTTAACACAAGTATCTGTACTTTTACTCAAGTACGGAAAGTGAGTACTTTTGCCATCTCTGCAAATCTCAAACACTGGAGTCAAATGTTTTGATCCAGTTTCTGGGTAAATGCAAAAGACAAAGGTGGCTCATCATTTTGAGCAAATGATCTGAGCAGGTTTGCTGAAACTCTTTCACCAGAATTTCCTTAAAGGTAACATGAGGCAACACAAGCAAAGTGATTAGCAAAAGCTACTCCAGCTATGTTCAACATTTTCACTTTGATTTAAGAATCATACAGTACTGAATTTAAAAAAAAAAGTATTTTTCTACACTAAAGTGTTGAATTTTTGGATGCGATCATTTTCTGCACGATTGAAAATAATAGTCTCTGGATACTCTGGTTTCCTCCCAACATTAAAAAACATTATTGCTGGTTTGCAAGTCTCTATTGTCATAAGGCCAAAGTCAGGGTAGATTCAGGATCAACCATTGCAGGGGAACACAGAGACACACAAGGCAAACAATCATGGCCACAAACTCACACCTATGGGGCAATTTAGAGTTTTCAACAGACCAAACAGTCATGTTTTTTCACTGTCTGAGGAAGCTGGAGTACCTGAGAAGAATCCACACATGCACAAGGAGAACATCCACAAAAAAAGTGCTACTTGGAGCTAAAAACCTTGAAACTAAATTAAATCTTGTAAGTTAAAGCTGTACATTTAGTAAAAAATGAGAATAACATACCTGAGTGGCCACTCCTCCCATTGAATCATCCAGTCGGACTGTGAGAAATGCCGAAGCAGCCAGTTCATCCTGACTGCACTTTTGGCCTTGCCTGCAGCAAAGCAACACTTAATGCAATGCTTTTAATGTTTATTTAAGCTTTGAATCAATAAAAAGATTATTTCCTGCTTTTAATTAATGTGCTACAAGTATGCATCCTTTGTTTTGATTGATTTATTGTTGTCAGTTCTCTACCAGTTCACTACTATATTTAGTGTAATTATTGTTGCAAACTTGAAAAAATGCCATGCAGAAATTTTACTTAATAATTTCATTTTTACTTAAGTTAAAACCCAACTTCTTAATAAAAAGGTTTTTGAGAAAAACGTTGCTGTTTTCATAGGTTTAGTTTTTTCAAAACATTGTATTTTCAGATATCTTTTTTGATGTCTTTTTATTCTTATTATTTTTCTAAATGCATTTTTTAACGATTTTTTTCAAAGTTTTCATATATTCAGATTCTTTTTTTTCCCTATTTTTTACAATGAGTTTCGCCAATTGTATTCTTTTAAATTCAATTTTTAGAAGATGTAGTTTGTTAAACTCAATCTGAAAATGAAAAATCTAAAAGAAAATAAATTGGAAAACATAATTATGTTATATTATTAAATCAGTTAAAAACATAAAATCAGAAAAACTGCAAATTTACTCACAGAAACCTTTTGGTAATTAAGAAGAACAGCAATAGGACAAAATTCACCAAACAGTATCTAGTCAATCCAACATGTAACTCATAACTGTTGATCTAGAATCTTATATGACTTTTTTAGAAACAGATAAGTATATCTACAAAGACTATGAGTGCTGATTTTAATGCCTGGCAGACAAATTGCAGTTAGTTAAACTAGTGAGGAGGGAGGAGCAATTATATGGAGTTCTGTTTACGCTGAGGTTCACCTACCAGGTGTAGATGATATGCTTCTGTCTGCCTCCATTACTGTAGGAATAAAGCACCAGGTAACAGTCTCCTCCATAGAAGTGTCCGTAGCTGGATGGGTCCACAGGGGCTTTATCACTTCCCTCCACACGCCAGATCTACAAACACCCGACAGAGTGATATAGAAGCATCTTTACCGCTATTATCACCACAGCTACTGCTAATAAAAAGATAGATACTCCTTATGATTGTAGCAGAGTCAGTACCTGGACTTTACCAGAGCCGTCATCCACCATACCATGCTGGGCAGCCATCTTTTTATTATCATGGAGTTTTGAGGCATCGAAGGGAATCTTCTTCACGTCAGCGATGCTGCCCACAGAGTGGGTCTGGACTGAGAGCTTTCCCTCCAGCCATTTGAAAAAGAACTGCTTGAACAGAGTGGTCTCGCTCCCAGCGGGGATGACTTGAACCTGTTTTTGGCAGAGACACACCAAACAATGACTATGATTTCCTGATACAAAGAAATGGAGGCATTAACTACGTACTGTAGCTACAGTACCTTAGTTTTGTGGGAGTAGTTCTTCTCTTTGATGAACTGCTGAGCATTACTCAGTGCTTCTTTACGCTCCTTGGTGTTGGCCTTGGGTCCTGCAATTCCACATGTAGCACAATGGTCAGAATTCAACGAATTTTGGTTAAATATGTGAATGAGTTGTTCTTCAGCAATAACTTAACACTATGAGAACAAACCGTATTAATAATGATCAAATAGAGAGCAAAAAGCTAGAAGAAGGAGCAGGATACATTCTAATAAAATTCTAATACCTTTCCAAACAAATATGTTGCCATCCTCTCCATTGTCCAAGATGTAGCATTCACTGGAGGACAGCATGTCTTGTTTGAATGGGCATGAACTGGAAACCAAACTTGTTGTCATGCTACCAGCAGCATCAGAAATCTACAAATAAAAAAAAAGCAAAAGTATGTCATTCAAATAAAACAAAAACAAAAAACAGTGTTATAAATTTAGTGTAGCTGCTGCCCATAGTTTCAAGATTTTATTAATATCCTGATTATTTACTCATATGTCCCCATTTATTTAAGAATATAGGAAGAATAGAGGCTGTTCAGATGCATGAAACAACTGCAGCACTGTTTTTTACTCTGCTAATGAGCTGATGCGTTAAGGGGCAATCGTTGCCCTTCTTCCAACCCAGGAATTAATGAACATTTCATAAAACCTTTAATTTGTTAGGAATCCAGTTTGTTTGGGTTGTGTTTTTGTGTGTTCTCCCTTCACCACCAGGTGGCGCCTGGTTCTCGTTGGCCCTTCCACACACCTGTGGATGGTTGCCTCATTACCGGAGGACTCTTAAGCTGCTGACTGCCACTACCTCGATGCCAGAGTGTTTGCCAGTTTTGGGTACTCTAGCCAAGCTGAGTTTTGCTGAGTCAAACTGAGTTTTTGTCAACCTGAGTTTAACTTTGTTTTTGTCTTTGCCTCTCGGCAGGAAGTCATCCTGCAAACTGGATGTTATGAACCTTCTTCCCCTGGAAGGATCATCTGAGCTTCAAACTAAGCTGGGGATTCAAACTGGAGGTTTGGATCTTCTTTTCCCCAAGGATTGTTTGAGCTTCACACTGAGCAGGGGATTCATCTCCACAAGAACCGTTCAAGTACCATTGGAAATCTAAGTGGCAGTCAGCTCCTCCGTTCATCAAGGAAACACCTTAACCTGGGTAAACCCTGTCCGCCCTCCAACGAGCAAGCTAATTACTGGAAAAACCCACACAGACTGGATTCAGAGAAAGACACCTTTTCTGGAAACATGAGTCCAGTTGCCTTTTCTGCCTTTTTTCAAATCGAAGCTCAAATTTCCCACTGAGCCTGAACTAACACGGAAACTTCCCCTTCACTTTTCAGTCCCATTTCGCCAGTGTTCAGAGCAGCACATTGTACCTGTCATCCATCTGTACCTGTTTTCAATAAACCTGTTAAACCTTCCCCTGGTCTCTCTGATTGGTTTTCTGCATGTGGGTCAGATCTTTGAATAAAATCATGACATCATTGGGGTACGTTCACCAGTGTTTTATGCATATATATCTTTACCAGGTACAGAGATGCCTTCTTCTTCTTGGACGTTTCATGGGATTCATCACAGCTTCCTGATGGTAGCTCTGGCTTTGGTCCAAGTTCCTATAAATGTCCAGGTTGTTTTTTGATTAACGTGGTTGAAACTAAACCACCAGAGAGAAAGATGTTGGAAAGTGTTTCCACAGAGAGAGTCAGAGAAAGATAAAGCTTACCTTGATGACAGCCTCAGGTTCAGAACCTTCATCAATCATATGAATCTCAGCGCGCCCGTTTCTCTCATTGTCGCGGATGTCTCCAGCCATCAGAGTGGTTTTAATTCGTTCATAACGGTTGCTCTCGCTACCAGACCAGTGGTAGATATCCTATTGTTGCACAGCCGAGGAGAAGGAGATAAAATGAGCGGTGATTACACATTTAATTTCAATGAGAGTAGACCTTATCTCACCTTTCCAAGGTCAATGATGAAGCAGTCTCCTTTGTTGAAGCTGTCCCAGGATAAGTTCACCTCAGTGGCTCTGACCATGCGGCGGCCTTTGACGTGCAGCAGGCGCTTCACATTCATGTCGTTGATCACAACATGCTTGAATCCAGATTTTACTCCGCCTTTCTGTAGATAATAAAACATTTATACTTTGACTGTCACATCCAGTAAAAATGCCTCCTCATCTTTCTAGCACCTTTAATTGGTTACAG
>NW_015150795.1:531395-539627 GCF_000732505.1 Cyprinodon variegatus
TTGACTCGATGATCTGGTGAACTGTAAAGTGCCTTGAGATGATGTGTGTTATGAATTGCCGCTATATATATAAACTGAATTGAATTATAAAATTGTAACATTTTTTGTGTGTGTGAGAATATTGGATAAAAAATATAGAAGTTATAGGGCAAGTTATCGTTTTTGATCACTTGCATCTCCCTTACAAATAGAGGGAGAGAGGGTATGAAAAAAAGTTTTACTTCTTTATACCCCTTTTCAGACAATTTACATTAATCAATGTCACTTCTCTGGCTGTATGTACCAACAGGTTTATTTGGTGAAGGGTGTTGTTTCAATTTATGTTCAAGTCAATTTAGTTAGTTTGGAAATTGGTGTTGAGTTGATGCTAAGTAGTCTCTTTGCTGTGTATTTTGTTGATTTATTTATTGTTGTTTGTCAAATTGTCTGAAAAAAATTCCTAATAATTAATTAATTAATTTATTCATTAATTCATTCATTCAAGACAACTTTGACAGCTGAGTCTGTCAATCAATGTATCATGATATGTTTGAACCAAAAATGTACTTGTTTGACTTCTGAGTACGTTAAAATGCACAGCTATAAAACATCCAAAGGTTAAGTGAATGTCATGATCACACCAGGAGCCATGAATCAAAAAGTGATGGATCTTATACGTTAAAGGGACAGTGTCTAACAAGTTTGGCTTTTTTTGTTTTAGCAAAAATCAAGTATTTCTATAGTAAATACATATTCTGCATGTTCTGTCTGATAAAAAAATACATAGGAGGTGGTGCACGGGATGAAATATGCCACGTCACGTCGCCATCTTTGATTAAAATGGACAATAGGGGACAAATTTTTTAGCCTTGTGCGTTTTACATGTATATATAATTGGGCAGGGACTTAAACGCTTACATTTCGATTAATTCATAAAAAAAAAACACATAATGAATTGCATTTCCGTATATACGTACTAAAATCCCAAGCAGAAACTCTTGTTCTTACTGTTTCTCGTAAACCCATAGATATGATGCACAAGTGGCATCACAGAAGTTTGTTACCTGGAGCTTAAAGTCTATGGCTCGATCCGAATACCTCAAATCAGTATGGAAATCTAAGCTTTGGCGGAGATTCCTTCCCAGTCGCCATAATAAGCGTTATACTGTATATGTACCATGAGGAGGCTATGTAGGACCAGGTTATTTCCGTGAGTTACTGGCTTAACCAGAAAAAGTAGCCTTAGTGGTAAATGTTTTAATTGCACTTAATGCTGCACATTAAATAGCAGTTATTTTTGCTTGTCAATTATTTTGCCTTCTAAATGCAAAGTTTTATCCAGAGCTGTTTTGTCATATTTGAAATTAAACTCTTCAGACAATATTTTATCTCTTGTTGGTATATGTATATTTTTTGCACCATATTTAAGGGAAGGAAATGTGCTGTAATTAATGTTCATGTACTGTTCACTCTTCTATTGAAGTAGTTTTTCAACAAAAAAAAATAGAATATCAAGATTTTCTAATAAAATTGCTAAAATTTCATAACTCTCAACCAATCGGATAGTCGAATAACATAAATAGTTGGATTGAAAATAAAATATTTATCTGTTGTTGGCCTTATCTTATTATTTATTCTTTTATTGAGGGGGAAATGGTTTTTTGTTTCTTTTTTTAATACATGATTTTTGATTAAAATGTGTTTAATTTTGATTAATTAATTAAAGATACTGGAATTAACTTGTTTAAAAATTACATCCTAGTATAAATATTTGTTTTCAGCAAAAGAGCAGCATAAAACAGGCTGAGATGATGACTGTAAATCATTTTGCTTGCCTTTTTCTTATGAAATGGAGGAGCAGCCATATCCTCAGCAATAAAAAAAAAATAACTGAGAAATGAAAAAAACGTTTTTCCTAATGGTGGCGTGTAATTATCCTGGCTCACCACTAGATGAGAGTACTTTTCAGTCTTATGACATTAAAGTAAATAAACATTGCAATGTTAGGCTGGTTCAGTAGTAGCCATGTTTAATTTGTTTAAAATTAATTCTTGAGGTCTCTTTAGACTGGTTTTATTGCGATCCAGTGGTTTTCATAGGCGTTCTCATACAGAGAAGCTGATCTATCGTTCTAGTGCAGTGAAATGGAAGAAAGTCTGCATGAAGGTTCAGTCAACAGAACAGGAGGAATGCAGTGACTCATACGTAGCAACATGCACCAGGATTTTAAAAGAATGCTCTAACAGAAACCTAATCAAAGTAATCAATCATTTAAAGAAATAATAAATAAATATATATTTATGTGTGTGTGTGCATTTCTGGCTTCTGTTTCAGTCTGGTGTGTTGACATTCTCAGAACGTGTCCCTGTTTGCATCGTTTGCTGGTTCTCCATGGAAAACCAGGAGGAGCAGCCTACTCTGATCCAAAATAAGCAAACTAGTTTGACCCTTCGTCTTAAAAAGGTTCCATTACCGCTTTGCATCAATAAGAAACACATTCCTGCTTTTTTTATTGGTAAACACAGAGGAAACTGTTGCCACCGTGAGTATTTTACCTTGTATTTGATGCCGGACTTGAAGTAACCCAGAAAGGTGACTGACTCGTTGTCTTGGAACTCGTTGAATTGCACCGGAGCCCCACCGAGATGATCATCCAGCTGAGTGAGGAAAATGGCAGCCGCCCCGCTCTCATCTTGGGAGGCTTCCTTACCTGCAGCACATCAAAAGACACATTTCGATATCAGTCAAATGGTAGCGTTTTACCGTAGGACTGACAAGGAAAAAAAGGGAACCTAAGGTAAGGTTATTAATCAGTTATACCAATCCATGAGTGCACGTTGTAAGATGGAGCAGACGTGGTAGAGAGGATGATGTATGCATCCCCGGTGTAGAAATCTCCGTAGAGCTGAGGTGGAACAGGGCTCAGATCCATCTTTTCCACCCGCCATATCTGCAGTCCGGGCTTCTTCCCTGCCAGCTGGAACTCCTTATGCGCCATGGTGCTGAAGGCCTTAAACGAGACACGTCTTCACATGTAATCTCATCATCACTAATCTCAAACATTCTCTATTCCAGGGCGTTCACAGTTCTGTTGGAGATGGTAGATGAAGTTTGAACCCTTATTTGGGTTTTTATTCATTGTTTGGCTGAAACTTTTTTTTCCCACAGTTATTATCTAAAGCAGGTTTTTCCAAACGTGCCACTAATATGATCAAAGCCTCTTTTGTAAATGCAAAAGTTAAACCACATCATCATCAGCACATAACCCTGCTTTGTTCGTTTTCCAATAAACTGCTGCAGGCTTCCAAGAACATTTCGGTTCAAACCACACTTCCAAACCTGTCATTCTAGCACTTTGAGTAACTGAGCTGCTCTTATAGGGTGTGTCAAGTCATCTGTTTATTAACCTATACAGCAAAGTGTCTGCAGGGTGTTTTAAAAATGAAGAGCCGCTCCCCACAGGCATTTAGAAAGTGCATATGTCCAATTATTTAAGGCATCAATGTTATAATTATGCCCAAATGGAGAAGAGAAACAAGCAACCTTTCTGTACCCTACCACCCTGCAGACATTTCTGTGTATCCTCATGCAATCAACTCTATTTCATTGCAGTAAAAGTGTTTATTTTCTATAAAAGCTTTGTAGAAACTAAATGATAACATATTGACGATGAGTAAATAAGACATTTTTCTTACCTTAGTAATGAGAGAAGTTAGATTGTTGCTGTAGAGAAGCTGCACTGGTGCCCTTCCTATCTTCTGTAAAGTCTGTTTGAGCTGCCCTGGGCTATATAAGCAGAGGAAACATCCGCCCCCAGACAGAGGGGCGTGTTCAGCCCACATCCAGAAGGCCGCACTCCTCTCAACTGGCTGCAAAGATTCCCAAACACATACAAAGTACACAGCTCCCGATTCCTAGATTTACATAAGTTAGTTTTCAACCCTAGAGGGGAGATATTTGTGACTTTTAATTCACTGCAGTCTGTATTTGAAACTCATAAATCAGGAAGTGAAGATTAGATGAGATTTCACCAGAATTTAGATTTACCCTATCCCTGATCTTTTTACTGCCAGCACACATTTTATAAATGCTAACTCCAACAGGAAGAAAAATGTAACATCACAAAAAAAGTCCATAGTGTAAAAGTTATTTTTCAATTATAACTCAAATGAATTTAAAGAATCAAAAGGCTTATCTGGGCTCCTCAGAGTTGAAGAGTCTTAATCATCAAATAAAATCTGAAAATCATTTGGGTTACATGATAGTAAGCCTTTATCCTCTCTGGCTTCTGCAGCTGCCGAGCTGCTGGTTGGACCATTAAAACAACCGGTGTGTAGCCCAGTTCTCCTGATGAAAAAAACAACATCAACACATTTTATTTTTTCTGTTGGAATACATTAGATATTTATCTAAAATGTCCTGGCATGTAAATGCTTCTGTGATTCGCTGACATGTCCCCCTAATTCTGTGATGAAGAGACGGTTAACATTTTGTGACTTTAGACCAGAGAAGTCCCATTTCCCAAAGCATGGCTTCCCCTAACAGCCAGCTGGGATGCTGATAGCATCTAAAGTTGATTAGGAAGCTTTTTACTTTTCTCACCATCCTAATTGTAATGCAGGCCGCATTAGCTCATTATTCAGTCTCATTTTCCTTAATTTAAACTGTTTTACATGTTCTTATTAATAAATGGTAAGTGGCCTGTACTTATAGTTCAAGTTTCAAGTCAGGAGAATTGACCAAAGCACTTTACACTACATTCAGTCTGCTGGTGAAGATTCTCAGTCGTTCTGGTCATAGTCATTCCAAAAAAGGAAAACAAAATCCTGTTTCTGACATTTTGAATTGAAAAAAGCTTCCTGGATGGGAAGCAAAACATCTTCAAACTTGGAAACAAAGTCCAGTGGATTATTTTTTAAGTTTCTTGGAACTTCATTTAGTCATTCAGTCATTCACTCACACACTGATGGTGGTAAACTGCATTGTAGCCACAGCTGCTTTGTGGCTCACTAACAAAAGCGAGGCTGCCGTCTACTGCACTCGAAAAACAATTTAGAAATAAGTAGAATTTTCTAAAATTAAGTTTATTTACCCTTAATTTGAGTAGGTAAATGAGATAGTTTGCCAATGGAATGAGAATTTTTACTCTTAAAATAAGATAATTAGATAATATGCACTTGAAATAAAACAATGCAATTGTGTTTTCTTATTTTAAATGTAAATTGTCTTGTTCCATTGGCAAAATGTCTTTTTTACCTCCTCAATCCAAGAACAAATGCACTTAATTTAAGAAATAATGACTTATCTAGATTTCGATTTTTTCCAGTGTGGAGCAACCAGGCCCTCTGACCACCATCAGTAGACAATGCAGGTGAAGTGTTTTGCCCAAGGACACAACGACACTGACAGCCAGAGTCGCGTCTCGAACCGGCAACCCAAGGCAAACTTCTGTTTGAATTTGGGTGTAGATATGGGCAGGATTCTGGGATTTTTATTTCTACTCTGCTCAAATTAAAGATAAGATTTATGTTAAATTTTGTAACTTATTAACTTAATACAATAAAGGATTGATTCAATATATCTTACATATTTCCCATGAGTGGTTTTGCAGTGTTTGCTAAAGTGGTTTCCTCTCTCATAGCCACTCTTTTCGAGAAATTATTATTTTTCATTGGAGAAAAAACTTTATTAATGCAGCAGTTTGTATTTATATGTTGAACATGAAACCTGATATTATCAGATGAAAGGTGTTTTTTCTCAGCTACCAAGCAGCAGAAAACAGAACATAAAAAGCAACCTGCAGACTTTTCACTGATCCAATCCACCAGTTTGATCAGTTACAAGGTAAATTATGGCAAATCTGACATTTTTCAACCCAACTGTTTTTTGTTTTTTTTTGTCTTTATTTTGATTGTTTTTTTTTTTGGGAAGATAATACTGAACTGCAATAAAAGCTGCTGGTCTGAGGGGGATTTCCTTTAGAGCAAAACACATTTTGTTGTTCTGTACAAACACTCAACAATGCAGTCAATAGAATTCTGCTCAGCTGCTTCTGTGTTGCCTACCGTATATTTGAATCATGCAATCCAGAGATATAATATTGATAAAAGTATGTCTTAAAAGTATTTTTTTTTTCCAAATTAATGGAAAAAAAACCAAAAAGTTAGACTGGTCTAAGAGGCCATTTTAACACAAGTCTATGACAAGAATGACTCATAATTTCTCTGAAGGGGAAAATCCACTCCAAATATAGAATGTTGACTCATGTGTTTCCTGAGCCCATGCAGTGGATCTCTAATAGCCAGAAGAGCTGGCCGGCTCTTGGAAGTCATGATAAATACCCCTCTTTCCTGCTTCAACAGTTGATTTGGCAATTGCACATCTGTAGTTTTAGTGCGTGCTTTAGCGATCATGCGGCTTTGGCCTGCCAGCAGCCCAAGAATGCAGCTCCGCTGACGCCCATGAACCAGCTTGACAGAAAGCAAAAGGCACAAATCTCTCCTGTGAGCTCCGGCAGTCGCCTCAGGTCAGGCCTGGCTTCATCAACTCCCGCTGTAAGAGCTGCATCAGCACATTGTGCCTCATTGTGCAGAACGCACACACCTCTATCCCTGTCTCAGACATACCAGCTTGTAGCCACAAGAACAAACAGATACACAACTGCTAACACAACCGCTGTGCAAAATAAAGGCCACACACAGCCTGTTCTAACGTGCATGGGCAGAAAATCCTCCCTGCATTATGAGTTTCGTAACTCTGGGGTGCTATCCCAACCCCAACAGCCACAGTTTTCACACAAAGATGTAAACCGCCCATATTATCATTTTGCTAAAGCATATGGCACAGTGATATAACAGGGATTCCTTATGATTGCATATGAGACAAACAAAGAAGCATGGATCTAGGGGTCAGAATTGCCCTCAGGTGACTCTCAGTTGTAATTTCCTGCTGCAGCAGTTCACTTTATGTGAAAGATCATTTGCAGCTGCTGTTAGAACAGAACTGATCCTTTTATTCATTCAGAATGACAATTTCTGCTTTCTCAATGCGACAGTCTAGTGTGAGTCCTCTCTTAGCAGCGGGAATGCCACACATTGGTTTTAATCTAAACATCCAGGAGGAGTTAACCGACTGGAAAAGATAGAAGTAGCTTGGGGCTCGATCCGTTAAAACACCAGATGAGCTAAGCAGATTTTTTTTTCTTTTATTGGCACTAATAATTGTACTAAATATGGATTAAAAAACATCTTCCAAACTCCAGTAAAGCTTGAAAATAGGAAGTGAGAAGATGCTCTAAAAGAACAGATTTCCATCTGTAGTGCTTTAAATCTTCTCAGAGCCGTTTGCTGCAACATGTTTTTTATCGATTCATCATTTCAGACCTAGGGAGGCCTGTGTTGCTGGAATAACAAAACGATGGTACTATTTTCTGTTTTATTTTCAATCGTTTATCTTGTTTCATACATAATCTTGTTATTTTAATAATTTCCTCTTATTCTCTGGAATAATTTTGTGTTGCAATGTGCTATTCATTTTTTTCATACACAGAACTTTGCCTTTTGTCAATTGCCTTTCTCACAAAAATGTGCCGTATAAATAAACTTGTCTTAACTTGCCTAAAATTGATTTCTCTTGTCTACTTGTAGTTTAAAGCGAGTCTGATTGAGTCCATTAAATCTAATTATGGACATCTGTGATCAACCTCTTCAGAATATTGGTTAACAACAACAGTGTCTTCAGTCAGAGGCTTCTCCAGATCTGTTGCAAGGCAGACCACTACAGAAGATCCTTACTGCCAAGAGCGATCAACAAAGAACAGAATTCAACTTTATTGTCATTCCACTGTCACAGGTACCCCTTGGGGAGCAGTGCAATTGTGCGGAGTTAAGGGTATTGCTCAGGGACGGCAGTCTGTGGGAGTGGGGGATTGAACTCACAACCTGAGGATTCAAAGCCCTAACCACTAGACCGCCACCACCGAAAACCTAGGTATACAGTGTTGGGCATGTTACTTTGAAAAAGTAATTAGTTATAGTTACTAGTTACTTCTCCCAAAAAGTAAGTTAGTAACTGAGTTACTCTACAATAAAAGTAACTAGTTAGTAGTAAAAGTAACTATTGCGTTACTTTTGCGAGTGTATGAAATTAATAACTGGGGATGTCTAATTCTGAAATCCTGTGTTTGGGTTGTTATAGATACTGCAACATGTAGTTATATCTATCTATCCATATTTCTCTCTTTCTCCATATAGG
>NW_015150795.1:540568-545322 GCF_000732505.1 Cyprinodon variegatus
GTCACATCTGGAGCTATGGGAAAGTAATTTGTAGTGTGGTAGGAGTAGAAGTAAAAAGTCACCATAAAAATAAGTAGTAAAGTAAAGTAAAAATATCAGAAAAATCTACTTGAGTACAGTAACGAAGTATTTGTACTTTGTTACTTCCCATCTCTGCTCGTTACTAACAAAAGGTAGCGGTGTTAGTAACGCCGTTACTTTCAACACTGTTACTCCAATCACTGTAGGTATAACAACAGAAACAACCCTATCGTATTTCCCTTTTGTATTGATTTTGAACTGAATCAACCAGCAGGAGGTTGCTTAGAGTAATGTTGCCTTAACAGGCCGTCATATTCTGTCCTCTTTAATGAAAATTACCAAAATGGAGGTCAGAAACAAAATAATCAGAAAGAGAGGAAATGCAAAATTTAAGAAATATAAAAAGAAAAATAAAGAATGAATGTGAATTTTTTTCTGGTAAGCCATATCTTCAAAGATCAATTACGGTATAACGAATCCAATAATTGGCAATTATTTGTTTAAAAAAAAAGAAAACATTAAAGATAGCAACTTTTTCCATTTTAGACCTTATTGACTAAATCAGTTTTACTATTTAATTAAATAGCTTTTTTTCTGACTGAATAAGTTGTGCCAATCATTAAATAAATTCTAAATTATATCTAACACCCATAGGTGGTTTTATCCAAGTTAGAAGAACTTAGCTTTCCTTTGCTGTAATTAAAATTTGGCTGTGATGGACAGGAATCCAGTTTCCTTTAGCAAGTTTCCTGTTATTTTTTTGCAGTGACTCATGATGGTGTTTATCACATCAGTTATTTCCATCCCTTAGTTATTTCTTTCAGTTTTCTTTCTTGAACCTTCATGGCTTATTTTTCATCCCAGCCCTCATATTTGTTACACTCAGCTGACTATGAATAGCTATTCTTTGTTTTGGTTGGTCTTTTTAGAAGTTATTCTTTCCATTATTTCAAGCATCAATTTTGTTATTGTTGCCAAGTTTCCGTCTCTAACAACCAGGTGCAACACCGACAATCACATAGCATTTATCCATGTTTGAACCTTCAGTTGCAGTGCCTTGCTAATGCGTGCATGCCTTTTGAACCTATTCAGAATTTGAAATGTCACAATTTAAAAATTTTATTGGAAAGAAATAAAATTTTAGATTTTACCACCCTGCTTTACTGTAAGGTGAGGATAAGCTTGCACTGGATGTAATTACACTATCTGCCAAGGACGTGGAGTTGAACCCAAAATGTCTAAAATGTTAAATACATGGGCTGCTGAGTGAATCTAAGCTATGGCTGAGGTAGGGATAAACTGAGTAGAGACTGGAATAAAGTGACGATATTTCTCTCTGTGGACAATAATGGCGATGAAGGAAAAGCTGTTTTCTGAAAGAGTGGGGGGCTTATGACTACATGGAAAAACCTTAACTTCAGAACCTTGAGGGTTCAAACCACAATGAAGAGAATGTGCATTTCAGTCAGTGGTGTGAAGATTTGGAATAAACCCCAAAAAGGGCTAAAGCAATGATGATTATCAGTGTGAGTCACTTACCTGGTTTAACAGTTCAGTCTATCCTCTCCCAGGAAGGCAGGATCCAGCTGACGGGCTGCCAAACGAGATGCACAGAGTGTACCTGATGCAGCAACCTCAGTGAGCAGACAGGAATCCGATCCAGGTCAGGGAAAACAGCTCAGAACAGGACAGTTCTGGGATCCAGGAGTCTGTAGCCTGACCAGGGGGTTCCGATCCGAACAGGAACAGACAGATCCATTATTCCAGGAATCCTCAGAGGGTGAAGGCAGGTTCACAGCTCCATGTGTCCAGCAGCGAGCTCAGACAGACATACACAGACGTAGACAGGTGGGCCAAATGGTTGAGAGGGACAGAGACAAGACATGGTACCAGGATAACTGCAGAACTTTAAACAGTCCTCTACCTAGTGTTGAAGAAAAATGATTATTTTTAGTTTTTAATACAGTTAATCTTATGCCATGTGTAAAAGGTATGTTGAACACTCTCATTTTGAACATATTTCTTAAAACAAAGAACAAGTTTGTGAAGATAACCTTTCCTTGAACCAAAATACTGAATTTAAGTTTGTTCATGAGAATTTATGGGAGAGGCCCCCGCATTCCACACCGATTCTGTGAAACCTTATCTCATGTTAGCCAGATGACCTTAGAATTCCTGGAGGCCCGGCAGTAAATTAGGTGAAGCTCTAAGTTTTTCTGAGTGTCAGAGATGGCTCCTGGTTGGAGGAGCAAAAGCCAGCCTTATTTGAATAAATTAAATACAAGAGGATAAAGCTTTCTACATAGAAGTAACAATTCAGATTTGCTCTTGCAACTCTCCAAAGATGTCTTTGTACGTCTTTGCTTTCTTTCCTTCTCTCCATTTATGTCAGGTAATTGAATGTATGTCTCTGTTGTTCTGCAGTTTCTGGTGTAGGTTTGTGCATTGTCTTATTTCTAAGTTTATGCATTGTCTTATATTGGATTAAACTCTGTAATTCTGTGATGTCAACACGCAATGCTGGTTTTCATTGTGGCTACACGCAGCTCACCGAGAGGACCTGGGAAAGGAAGAGAGAAGCCAACTTTTTACCAAAGTTAACTATTTTAGAATATTTTCTTCCTTTAACACTAGGAACCAGCACCCAGCGGGAAAGAGCCAAGACACGATCAGGAGATGACAAGAAAACCCTCTCAACCCACTGGCCTCCAGGGATGAAGACATGAAACAAGGAATAACTTTAACAAAATAAACATACAACAAACATCAAACAATGATCTGGCCCTGATAGCTGAGCTGACCCGTATATGATGCAGCAGGTGCAAATGGATGGGATGAGGAATGATTAGAAACCAGGCAGAGTTAGGCAGGTGAATGAATTGAACAATTAAGGTCAGCTATCAGGGCAGAACATGACATCAATTTCATTTAGAAAATGCAGTGTCTTTGCATCGGACAGCTAGATCCAAACCAAAGCCCATCTTTTGGTAACATGACAATTCTTATACATGATCAATTGTTATTGTTAATGACATCTATCAAGCTCATGTACGCTCCTCCTTCTCAGCTTTAAATATCATAAAATAGATTTTAGCAGATTTAAAAGTTACAAAAAGTTACAAATATTCTGTATTTAGATCAAATCTGTTTATGTATATGTATGATATGTTCCACTCTGAAGGTTTGGAGCAATACACACATCTGCATCTGCAATAATTTGCAGTAACTGATTAGGCATTTGGGTTGATAATATAAAACAAAGAGAAATGTAAAATACTTTATAGAGAATAAACTGCTTCTTAATACCTGAATGATTTGCAGACACCAACATAGATACAAGCTCAGCGGATTTTCTAGAAGTAAAATCATTGAGAAGAGGATATAATGTACCTCACTGGGAGGTATTCTGCATTTACTTATTTCTATATTGTCTTTATTTTAGTAAATCTTTATCTGTGTCTATATCTTGTTAAACTGCGAGAGGCAAATGGTCCTAAAGAGCTGCTTTTTTGATGTGAACTCTTGAGTATTTTCCCCTACAGCATTTACCCATATCCACATCAGGTTATTGTTCTCTCCCTGTTTATCCACTCAAAGATCCCTTCTATATCTAAGGTAAACCTTGTAAAATGAAAGGTAGAATGTTAGAGGAGGGTTAAGGGGAATTGCTGATGATCCAAGAATATTGCCTTGCAAAATTCATCTAAGTATATACAAATAAACCTTTCGTCTTGCTTTATGTTATACTTTTTTTGTGGGGGATTTAGAGTTCACTGACAGCATATTCCGAGTCTTAGATGAATGTTTTTTTAAAGAAAAGGGAAACATTTATGTAGAAATTAAATCTTAGCTTTAAGAAATGTGTAAAATACAGCAGCAGCTCAGGCTAAACATGTCCCAGCAAAGTTTAACCTACATTTTCCATATTAGCTCAATTTGTTTTTATAGGTCAGAGTGCCAGCAAGATCCAGATGAAATGCAGTCTACAGAGAAAAGTATGGGTCATCTTGACCGGAGTGTCACAATTTTGGTTCTGTTTACTTTTCACTTTCACTTTGATCCATGTTTTTCTTTAATTCCTATTTTGTGCTTTTGTTTTGAAAATATATGGGGTCTTCTGTATTTCTCGTTTGCTCTCTGTTGCCCTCTTGTGTCAGTCTCCTTTTCCCTAGCTCCTTTCTAGACTCCTCTGTTCACACCTGCTCCCAATTTGCTAACTAACCATTTTCATGTTTCCAAGCAATACAAGGCCTTGTCTATATAAATCAAACTCACTGCGGATCCAGACATTTGAATTGAGAAAGCTTCCTGGAGAGGTGGTGAAACGTCTTCAAATCTTGGAAACCGAGTCCAGTGGATTTTTTTTTTTTTGAACTATTACTAGTGATGGTGAGATGAAGCCTCATGAGGCATTGAATCGTTTGGCCAAATTGCTTCAACGATCCCCACAGTTCATGAGGCTTCATGTGAACATGTCACCACCTACTGGTGAACAGCAGAACAGAAGAAATTGTTTTTATTTTTTCCCCCTTTTAAGTTCCCTTGAAATTGTTAATGGTTGGTGTGTATAATAAAATCTTTTGTAAGTTTTTTTTAAGTGTAAAATTTCTTAGAACAATCATTTAAGGTGCACCGTTTTTCTGCCATTTTAGTGAAATAAACTCAAGCAGACAGTGAAAGTGTTTGTGCAAATTGGGCAATGATGAACAAAATGAAAGGTGTTAGTCATTTTT
>NW_015150795.1:546452-550087 GCF_000732505.1 Cyprinodon variegatus
TTTTTGCCCCGCCTCCAAATGAATCACGCCTCGACACGCGCTTCAGGGAAACGCCCCCTCCATTACTCGACACACACCTCGAAGCCTCGGCTCATCTCATAACATCACTAACTATTACGGAATTACAGTAGCCTGGTCTTTGTTCCTTTCTCCCATATATGCAACTCCTGCTCAATCACTGTCGCTGGTTTGTTGTCATTTCTTTGCCCCCTTGTTGTGAGTATTACAGGTTCTTAGTTTTTCTGGATTAATGTTTTGGATTTTTGCTTCCGCTGCCACCTTTTTTAATTAAATCTGCAAGTAACCACCTTCTGCTTCAGTGTCTGCTTTGGTTCCTGTCAAATCTCCACCCAACCTGACACAGAGTGATTTAGGGCAATCTTATTAGTGCTGCTAAAATTACAAAAATATTTTGGAGATTGATTTAAAATGTATTAACGGTTTACCATTTCTTAATTTAGACTGCACCGATCTCATAACTCTGTGTGATAACAGTGACAAACACGGCTATGACTGCCACATTCATTGGTAGGAGGATTTGGCTGTGCTGGTTTTGCCTGTCAAAACAAGGACATCTGTCATTATTCTGTTGTCTTTACTTACATTATAATTAGTGCTAGCAAACAAACAGTTTTCAAACCATTCATCAAACCCAGTGGTCTTGTCATGCACGTCGTTGCCCAGCCATATAGAGGGTGCTGAATTCAAAAATTGCAATAAAAAAAAATAAAGAAAAAGTAGACGCAGAGAAAGACTGACATCTGTTGAGTGTCCGTTTCTTGAACACATGCTGGTGCTGCTTTAATTGTGAAACACAAGCACGGTTCTCATTTCATAGTTTTGTCAACACCGAGAAGAAACGTTTTTCTTAATGCATCTCATCCTTTGAGGTTTGTGAAGATTGTTTTTGCACAGCTTTCCCTTTCTAGTATTTCAATTGTGGGTTGAGATCTAAACTTTGACTGGACCGGTGGACCACCCTGCTGTTTATTGCTTGTGATGTGTTAATTTGCTGCTTGCTTTGAGATTGACAGCTGTAAAAATAGGTTTACCCTTTAAAAGATTTACACTGCTGCAGATCGTAAAAAAAAAAACATTTTAATATCAGGCAGAGATAACCTGAGGAGATGCAAAAATAAATTTGAGTTATAAACAGAAATAAGCTATCAAAACACGTTCACATCTTTGATGTACACAGTTCAACACAGTATTTATAAAATCCAGTTGTGTGACATTTAGACACAACTTATATCAAATTTATTTGATGGGCAAAAAGCATCACAAAAAGATTTAAAGAAATAAAATGAAAGTAACAGAACAGAGATATATTAGTCTGGAAATGCATAAATGTAATAGTTTGAGGTTGAGGACTAAAGTTCAGATTGGAATTATGTTGCAGATTAATGAGGATTTAATGAAACGAAAGAAATGAAAAGTTTTAAAAGTTTAAAAGTTAAGGGAGCAGGAAACAGTGGACCAGGGCAATGATAGAGACATGTCAAAGAATAATTTATGGTTGGGACCAAAAAACGTACAAAACAGGTGAGAGAAATCAACAGAAACATTTCAGGGCGTCTGTGTAGCACTTTAAAAGTCATTTAATCCAGAGCAATCATAGAACAGCAATAAACCTTCACTGGGGTTTGCATTCTCACCAAACGGACTAAAACAGATCATCAATGGCTCATCCAGGAGGTCAAAAAAGAATCCAGAGGATCTAAAGAAATGCAAGCCTCTTCTAGCTCAGGTTGGCTTAGAGAACAACCAGAGAGAGATCCTGGTGTTTTGCCACAGGATATGATATTAACTTTGGATATTAGGGACCAGTGTCTGTGCTGATATTACCTTTGAGTTTAATTTCCTGCTTTTAGAAGTTAATAACTGTTAATTGATCATCTGAAATGTTAATTGTAATCATTAAAGGCAGGCAGCCATTAATCATAATCCTTGGAAAAGTTCCTTGCATCTTTTTTTACTGTTTTTCACTCTGCATCTTTAGACGCCGATATATTTCAATTGTATGTCGTAGCTGTCATAGTTCTGGTTCTGTTATGTTTTCTTTTGTGTTTTCAGTTTTACTTTGCTCCATGTTTTCTTGTTTTAGTGGTTTAATTCTAATTTTGATGCTTTTTCTGGTTGTTTTCAGGTTTTTATTTGTTGCCCTCTGCTGCCCTCTTGTGTTCTCATCTTTCTCTAGCTCTTTTCCTGTTCTGCTCTGTTCACACCTGCTCCCAATCTGCTCGTTAGTCCTCTCTTCGTTTCAGTCTTCCATTAATACACCCTCTGTTCAGTTCCTCAGTGCTGGTTCCTCGTCACACTTCCTCCAACTCTGTCTTATTGAGTCTTTCTCCTCGTGATAGTCTTCCCTCCTGATGTCTCCATGTTTTCTGGTTGGTTTAACTTTTTTCTTCTTGGATTTATTTTTGGATTCCTGCCTCAGTTGTTTGAAAACACTTCATTAAATCATCAACGAACCCACCTCTGCATTTGGCTCCACAAACCTCAACCAAACCCTGACAGTAGTGGTGCCTTCATTTCAGTTACTGTCAAAGATTCCTATTCTGATGAAGGTGTGATGAAGGTGTGGTTTTTGACATGGTGACAAACTGCTTTTTGATTCTTTGAACACACTCTGAAATTATAATTTGGATATGAAGAATCAGGGCCGTAGCCAAACTTAAAAAAAAGACTGAGGTAAAAAAAAACTTATGCTTTATTGAGTCTTTGAAGAAACAACTTGCTGTCTTAAGTTAATGCATAGAGACATTAGCACTTATCAAACCAAACATCCTCTGATTCTGCATAATTTCTGACTATTAATTTAAATTATAAGCTGCTGTTTAGAGTCAATCTGTTTTTTTTTTTTGGATAATAAAAATAGGATGAGCATGAGGCTGTTTAATTTCTGTAGCTTCTGCCTTAATGATTTTCATGTTTTTAATTTGTGTAAAAGGGTTTATTGCTGCTCAGGCATGGAATTACTGCATGTAAAATGATAATCTGCCAATGGAATGATTATTTCAAAAATAAAATACTTTTTTTGCACTTAAAATAAGAGACTGCAGTTATGAGCTCTTAATTTAAATGCCTTCTTACATTGACAACGCGTCTCACTTACCTGCTCTGTTCAAGAACAAAAAGCACATATTTTAAGAAAAATTGACTTACTTGGATTTCATTTTTTGCTATTTAAAAAGAGGTGGGCAGGAGGCAGACAGAGTGGACCTGTAAACCAGACCTTTTTAAGAAAGCAGATGAATTCTAATAAATATTGATGAATGGTGCTTTGAAAAAAATTACTGATTTTCAAAGGAAACCATATTTTCTATTACTTATATCTGATAACCATCTTTAGACATTTGTCAGAAAGCAGGACGTAAGGACCCAGTTTTCAATGTGAGATAGACACTGTGATCATAAACACTATGGTACTCTAAAAACACCCTCTCCACTGAGATCAGACAGATACAGGCACACTCAGTGGATGAGAGGCAGAACAGGTCTGGATCACGAAAGCAGAAACACTATGGTTTGCTAAAAAAAGCCTCTCACCACTGGCCAGCGAGAAAAGCACTAAAATAAGAGCAATAATCTGGCTCTGATGGCTGGGACTGAGACGGTTTAAATAGAAGCAG
>NW_015150795.1:553155-572083 GCF_000732505.1 Cyprinodon variegatus
ATTGTTTTATGGATTAAGATTTGTTAAAAGGAAAAACACAAAAACATTTAAAAACTCAGATATTTTCTCTCCATTAGAAGAAACAGTGAGAATGTGCCTCTGCTCTTCTCTCTCAGGATAATTCCCGAGTTGGCTCTAGCGCCCCCTGTGAGAGCATGGGGGTAGAACATCTACCTTTCTCCAAAAGCTGACTTTTTTTTTTTTATCATTTAAAAGAATAAACCAATAAGGACCAGGTGGCATAACTCTGTTGCTTTATTTCACAATTTCATCATCTTGTTTTATCCCCAAACAATCACCTGAATCAATTCACATTTTCAACTAAAACCCAATAAGATAACATTTAATGTGGATAGAACAGGATAGATCCGGATGCAGCATTTCCACAGCCTCAGTGTCCTGATGAAGTCACAGTGAAATCTCCTCACATCATGGGATGCAGTGTGAAACAGACTAAATGAGTTCTGATCACATCTCAGCCACAACACTCTTCTTTGTCTTCAGGGAACTAATCCGGCAGCAGAACCCAGATTTACAACAATTCTTGGAGGTCAAGTTGCAGGAAAGCAGATTTTTAACACATCAGGCCTACGTGACTAACATCTTGTTGATGATCACATATAGTTTTATTTAATAGAAAACACAGGAGTGATTACAGCTTGGGACTGTGGAAACATGTGGGTATATTGGGGGGGGGAGCAGTTTAAGTCTCGTCTCTCAGTTCTTCTTTTAGTGCAGCTGGGGTGTAAATAAATGCACTTTTCTGCACAGCTTTGGGAGGGAATGAGTGATTTGATTGACGAAAAGCTGACTCTAGAGGAGGTTGTTCACCTGAGGCCTGCGGCCAGCTTCTCCATGGCCGCTGTGCGCTCCTCTGCTTTCTGCTGGGAGCGTCGCAGGACGTTCCTCAGCTCCTGGAGATGGTCCAGCGTGCCCACCAGCTCCCCTTTCACCGTCTTCATCTGGCTCTCCAGCATCTGTGTGTGGTGGAGGGAGTTTCTCCTGTACCGCCTGGTGGAGCGAACCTTCTCCTCCAGGTCCTCCACTGCAGCAATGTAACAGAAATAATATTGTGACACCAGAAGCAGCAAGAATGAGAAAAAGAAAACAAATTAGAGTATGAGGTTTGTGTTACAGACCCATGTTCTCCTGGTAACCCTTGCTCTCGGAACTGGAATCTGTCTTCTTCTCCAGCATGTTCTTGGTTTGCTGCAGCATCTTCTCCATCTTGGCGAGTTCAGCAGCCTTAGTGTCACTGTCCCGGCGGATTCTCAGCATTTGCTGCTCCCTCTCGGTCAGCTCGCCGTGAAACTTACTCATTTCGAGAGCTGAAAATCGGAACTTTGAAACAGCTACACAACAAATCTCTTCTAAAGTACCCAGGAAGTGCTGTCCTGATCCCAGAACAGAAGGATGATACCTTGAAGGGGCTTTTTCTTAACAGCAACTGAACACGAAAGCTCTGAGCAGCTCAGATGAACTACTGGTTTGTTTGCAGTTCTGCTGTTTTGTTGCTGGTCTCCAGCTTTTTATAGGCTCTAACCTCAGCACATGCCTGGAGGTCATCTGAACACAGTCTCTCTTAGTACAAAACATTGAAATTAGCCAGTCATGAGACTTTTATGGCACAGCCTTAAAGAAACATCCGTTTCTCAGTCAATCTGCAATGAGAAATAACTATATCTGTTTTAATACATTTTATTGCTTTTATTTGTCCTAGCTCTTTAATTTGTCTTTCTGCAACAAGTCATTTAAAGCCAAAAAGTATAAAAACCAAATGACATTTTTACAGTAAATAAAATAGTCATTCTAGTTTATTTTATCATTTTAAGTAACAATGGTGGAAGCATACAAACATGAGACTGTAAGCAGCCCTGCCAGAGCTGCAGGGGGTTTATAGTTTGATGTGTAAATGATCTGATCTTCCAACTTTTGATCACAGAAATAGATATTTAGGGCAGAATTAGAGGAACCCCAATTCAAATTTTGAGAATTGATCCCCATGGAGGTATGGACTGGCTACAACGACTCCCATAAGTACCTTATCTTAATGTTACTCAAGCAAATGTGAGTAAATGTAACTGGGTTACGACCTCCCTTTATTCACCAGCCATGCAGCTACCGTACCACAGTTTCCCCGCCTTTTATAACCAGAAAATGTTATTTTAACATGTTAAAGTATGGAGTGAATTTTCTTCCATTATTGTTGTAAAATAAAATAAAAATCATGGACATTTTAAAGAAAACAAAGATTCACTCTCCGAAAAGAAATTGGAAAATGTCTTAATCCAAGAAAGGTTTTGAGAGAAATTTCAATGTTTTCTCAGATTATTTTAAATTGTGTGTATATATATATATATATATATATATATATATATATATATATATATATATATATATATATATATGTATATGTTTTTTCTGTTTCAGAGTGATTCTTATGAATAGTATTATTTTCAAACTGGATTTAATAGATTATATCCTCTTAAATTATGGAGGGGCTTTTCTTTGGAGTGAGGAGAATAAAATTATTGTTGTTGGTCTGCTGGACGTTAGCAACAACATATTTACTGGTAGATGCTTAACAGAGAGCGTTTGTATTTGGCCTGAAGTGATAGAAAGTGATCTGTAAAACATATTTAAAAACAATGCACCGCTTCATTTACATTTTCCATGCCCCTACTGGTTCCTTAGTATGGAGGACCAACTCTGCCATATTTAAAAAAAAATACAGAAATAAATAAATGCTCAATAAATATATAAGAATACAATTAATTGCCAGCAAAAACGCAATCAACAAATAAATGTAAGTAGAAATCAAATTATACAGTGAGACATAAATGTATATAACTCTTTTAATTAGCTTCTTTATTTTTTTGTCCTTTATATATATTTTTTTACATTCCTGCCTGCCCTTTTTACATTTCTGTCTGCATTTCTGTCTCATTATGCAAATGAGGAGGGGGCGTGTCCTAGAGAGTCAACTTCTGCTCATTGGTTGGCAGCACATCTTCTTAACTCACAGAACTCAGAGTACTAAGTTAAATGTTCTGTTTTCTGTTGCTGTTGTTCAATAAAGGTACGTTTTAAGATCATTTGAGGCGAGAACATTATACTTCTAAGCATCACCATGTGGTCCATTCACAGATTTAATTTAAAAGAAAATGTTCCAAACTTGAGAGGACCGCGGCACCAGCGGAGCTCCGAAGCTAACGGCAGCCAGGTCGAACCGCAGCCCGTCTGCAGCGGCCCTCTCTCGGCAAACCAGTTAAACTCTCTCATTGGTTAGACTGCCACACAAATTGACCAATGAGGGAGCTGGTTACATCATAGGAGCAATTGTGATTGGTTAAATTGTTTTAAGTGTGCTCAGGACCAGATTGGTCACGAAAAAGGTAAATGGAGAGGATAAGGCAAAATGAAAATGCAATTTCAAAAAGGATTTTAAAATGTAGGTTGAAAAAGGAAATGGACTAAGGAATTACTTTTTTTAAAATTTGTGATTAGGAAAGCCATTTTAATCAGATTTATGATTTTTTTTTATTAAATTTCATTATAAATATGATTTGAAAATACATGTTCAAGTTAATTTAATAACTGATTGATAAATACAATTTACAAAACTTCTTTGATAATTTATTTTAAAATGTGTTATTAAAAAATACTTTTCAAATTTGATTTCAAATTGCCTGATTGAAATACGTGATTTCCTTTTCAGTACTTTCTGGGCCCTCCATATTTGACAGTGTATTCATTGCAAAAGTTGAAATCTAACTAGGTTGATTTTTCTTGAAATATTTGTATTTTCCCTCAATTTAAGGAGATCATTAAGAAAAAAAATAATGATATCAAATTATCGTCATTTAACACCAAACAAATTCTCCTCTCAGTGGCATATCATTTTATTTACCTTTTCAAATTAAGAGCAAATACACTTTTTTACAGAATTTTAAGAATTTTTAAATCTTTATCTTTAGATCAGGTTTTGCAGTGTTAACCTCTATCATTTTAAAACTGCTGCACTTTTCTACATCTCACATCTTTTATAATCAAGTTTGTCACTATTTTATATTTGAAAACCGAATAATAATATTTTGACATTGAATGGAGGCTAAATCTCAGTTGAAACCAGCTGTTTTGGTCTTAAACTATCCAAATATTCTATTTTAATTCAGTTTTCCTTTGACTCTTTACGAAAGTCACATTTTAGATTTGTCTTTGTTTTCTAAATTGCTAAATGTTTATAAAGTATTTCTTTTGTCCCTGCTTGCTAAAGATCCAAACATTTTTACCATTTACAGGATTTAATAGGATGTAGACTCCAGCTTTGGTTCTGTTGACTCGATCAGAGTTTTAATCAGGCCGCCCTATTATTGCTTTGCTATGGAAACTCAGTTGCCTCCCAGGCTAAGCGTGGCTGCTTTCTTGTTCCACTTGTCTGACTTTCTTTTTCTCAACAGCCATCTTGGTTCTGCAGGCTGATCACATGCAGAAGATAAGGCCAAAAAAGGCCAAAACAAACATCACATCTTTATTAAAAATGACGCGCAATGAGGCCAGTGTTGGTGGATATATATTTAGGCATGATTTCAAAACAATGAATGAGCTCTTTTGTTTTAATTTGGTGAAATTTTGAGCAACTGTTCAGACATACACGCTTCAAAAGCTAAATTCTAACCTGAAAATATCCTCAAAATTTTTTAGGTCAGAGACGGTATGATATATAAATTCTAAACCACACTTTTTTTAACACTGTTGTTTGTCGTTACTGTCCAAGCGTGACCAGCACACAATGAACAAAGGGGAAACGGTACGGAGTGAATCTTGTTCCAATATTTTAACAAGCAAAGTACATTTTTCTTTTTTCTTCACATTTGAAGAAAAAAATTTTGATGAAATTCTGGGTTGAAATTGAAATTGAAAGGGATGAAATTCTGAAAGGTGTTTTATTTAAAAAAAAGTTTGCTCAGGTTTTGATTTTTCAAAAAATCTTTTTTTTAATATACAAATTTCAAATTTTCAGACTGCATTCTTTTTAAATGGCATTTTCTATGTCACATTCTCTTCACTTCTGCGGGTGGGCTTTTCTCCTCATGAAGGGGAGCAGAGAAGCATTTCTATTCTTCTGCATGATTTGAACTCAATTTAAGAATAATGTAATTAGTAAAACTCAATCTCAAAAACAGAATGTTGGAAAAAAACAAACAAAGCAAACATATTAAATCTGTAAAAATATATATATAATGTATATAAAATATAAACTCTGTGAAAAAAATAGAAAAATGAAAATATAATACCTGTAAAAAAAATTATAAAAAAAAAAAAAAAATGTTTTCAAAGAATTTTGAATAGTAAATTGTGAGAAAGTGCAAAATTACTATTAAAACCTTTCTTTGATTAAAATATTTTTCAAAGTTTAATTTCTGAGTTGCATTTTTTGATTAAGTTATATTCCTAACAGAGCACTTCGCTCTCAATCTGCAGGTTTACTAGTAGTTCCTAGAATTTCTAAAAGTAGATTGGGAGGCAGATCTTTTAGTTATCATACCAGTTTTAGTCCGTGAGGCAGACACCCTGTCTACTTTTAAGACTAGGCTTAAAACTTTCCTTTTTGATAAAACTTATAGTTAGGGTGGCTCAGGTTATCCTGAGCTATCTCTATAGTAATGCTGCTATAGGCTTAGACTGCTGGAGGACATAGGTGCCTCTTTTCATCATTCTATCTCTATTCTCCCACTCTGCAGAATCTGTTAGTTCAATCTCTAACGTTCTGCTCTCTCTGCTTTTTCTCATAGTAGCTTCATCTGTTCTGTTCCTGTTTGGCTGTGACTCCATCCTGGAGAGAAATATCAGCTGTGCTGCTGCCATCAACACCTTTGTTTCTAGATGCTGGAGATCGGCTTGTTTTCCAGTGTAGTCCTGTTTCTCTGACTGTGACTAACTGGATGAGCTCTTTTTATCCTCTAACACTGGAGCTGGCTCGGAGCTCGTCTGCCTGGCTGTGTTTTTCCTGGACATTGTGGAGCTGGTTGACAGTTGCTTTTTGTATCTATGCTTCTTTTTCTATGTCTGGTTCTGTCTCCTTGAACCCCAGTCGGCCTCAGCAGATGGCCGCTCACACTGAGCCTGGTTCTGCTGGAGGTTTTTCCCTGTTAGAAGGGAGTTTTTCCTCTACACTGTCGCTACAAGCATGCTTAGTGTGAGAGATTGTCTTTGATACAATGAGTCGATGCAATCAGCTGGTTTTCCTTTGATAGAAAACTTTGAATCAATCTGACTGGATGATCTGGATAAATTGCCTCTTTTCTTTGGCCTTTGACACCATGTAGAGTGTTGATTTTATGTATACACATGCATATTTTTATCCTGTGCGACCAGTGCTTTTATTTTCTTTTATTTACTTTTATTTATTTTTATTTATCTTAGTTATTTTATCTTTTTGTGCAGCACTTTGGAAACCTTGTGTTTATTGAAATCGTGCTATATAAATAAAGAGGATTGGATTGGATTGCCTTGAGATGACATGTGATGTGAACTGGCGTTATATGAGTAAAATGAATTAAATAGAATTCAATTAAACTTATGACAATTACAGAAAATTAACTCCATAAAAGGGAGGGATATTAGATGTTTTAAGGGGAGGACATTATTTTCTGAAACTCCAAAATCAGCTCAGTCGGTTGAGATTTCTCTGATAGTTGCACCAAGTTTATTCTTTAGACCTAATAACTTATTTCCTGAGACCTGAGGTTGCCCTAAATTGAACAACAGGCACTATTATCTGAATAGAACTCTAAACATAACAGGTTTAATATGAAAGAGGTGGTTTTTACTAGTCCAATGTTTTACTACTTTTCCCATGGTCTCAATGCATCAGGAGGAAAGAACAGTGACTAAGCACATTTCACAATCTTACTGTTACTAAATGTCCGCATCCGGTTTATGTGGCCGACAGCTGCAGGCCTCCTTCTCTGGAGCTGCATGGATGTCCTACAAACACACAACACGTGGTGCACCAAATCCACATGCTCACCAGCGGACAAGTTTTTCATTTCTAAATATAAACCCAGTCACAAACTTTGCCACAGAGAACAGTTTAGCTTCTAATGCTGTGTTTGTTCATCACATCGTGCTCTATAGATTTATTCCTTTATTTTCAAAATCCTCCTCAGAAAGAAACCAGAAATACAGACTGGGCCATCCTTGATGGTATTTAATTCTACAGATGCAATGAGAAAACATTAGTCATCACATTTACATAAAACACGCTGGGAGCCATGCTATCACACCATCTGGGATGCAGTTTTAAATCTTGGCTGCATATTTCCAGAGTTTCTGCAAAATAAATGTGCTTCACTGTACAGATATGAGCCGGTTCTCAGAGGGAGACACATCAAGGGACTTCACCATCTGGAAGAAGTGACACCAGCTCCCAAATTAAGTCGTTCAAAGTGAGTTTGCTTGCTGAGTAAGCCGTTAGTACCAGACTGTTCTGGTTTATTCTGTAAGGGCATCACATTTGCAGCTTATCTACATGACAGCAGGCAAGAGTAATGTGGCTTTTTCATAAAAAATCATAAGAGGAGAGTGGTTTAATCATTAGCTAATTCAGCCAAAGCAGTTAACTCAGTGTAGGGCTGTGGGTGTTAGATTCTGACCCACCCAAGGGGGCACTGCATGTATTTCACCGCAGACTTCTTTAGGCGTAGGCATGAATCCTCTTTAACAACATTAGGGTTAGTGGATGGCAGAGGGGTGAGGAGAATCAGAAACAGCACGTTCTTCAGTCACAATATATGATGGGTCTTACATCAGTCTGCTGACAGTTATCCGCAGTAAAGAAAAACAATAAAAAAATATATTTAGCCTTGCAAGAAATGTTTTTCTTCTAGGACAGGAGTCAATGTTTTTCACCCTCAAATGAATGGAAAAGCAGACAAACAACAACCAGTTGAGAGGTGCTGACTGAGGTCCAGAGATGGCAAAAGTACTCACTTTCCGTACTTGAGTAAAAGTACAGATACTTGTGTTAAAAAATACTCTGGTAAAAGTGGAAGTACTGATTAAACTTCTTTACTCAAGTAAAAGTAACAAAGTACAGGCTTGTAAATTTACTTAAAGTATAAAAGTAAAAGTAGAAACCACTTTTTTCATGCCGTTGCCTACATTTTAAATGGATGTCTGCCAATAGGACTAGATCTCCGTTGTGTTCATTTTCAATCATCTCGTCGTCCATGCTACTATGCTAACGCCACCGCCACCAAGCTGCAATGATTTGCCGCCAATGAATACCGCCGAATCTGTCAATTCATCTTGTAGTGGTGCGTCAAATGCAACGTAGATTCCCATCCAATTAGATTGAATTTGGTATTGATGACGTGAAAAATAATAACGGTAACTCCATTGAAATGATTCAAAACTAAAGTAACGAGACAATTTTTTTAAAATGTAAGGAGTAGAAAGTACAGATATTTGTGTAAAAATGTAAGGAGTAGAAGTAAAAAGTCGCCATAAAAATAAGTAGTAAAGTAAAGTAAAAATATCAGAAAAATCTACTTGAGTACAGTAACAAAGTATTTGTACTTCGTTACTTCCCATCTCTGCTGAGGTCTGAGGGTTTTAGCCATAAAACACGTTTACACCTGAAAATAAACAACACAATAAATAATGAA
Organism: Cyprinodon variegatus; assembly: GCF_000732505.1. Lineage (NCBI taxonomy): Eukaryota > Metazoa > Chordata > Actinopteri > Cyprinodontiformes > Cyprinodontidae > Cyprinodon > Cyprinodon variegatus. The sequence continues at coordinate 561,828 of NW_015150795.1, forward strand.
TCCCTCCATAGTTATCAAGTGTTAATGCCAAAATATGATGCCTGTTTAAAGTCAATAAATTATACTGCTCACTACTGTTACCTTATTTGAATTACTGTGTAGAGGTTTGGGGGAACACTTATCAACACTCACTACAGCCACTAGTCATACTGCAAAAAAGAGCAAAAGAATCATTCGCAACGCCCAACTTCGGGATCATACAAACTCATTATTTCTAAAATCTAAATTGCTAAAATACCATGATTTCATTGAATACCAAATTGCAGTATTCATGTTCAAGGTAAGACATAACCTATTGCCTGGGAATATGCAAAAGGGAGGGAGGGTACGATTTTAGGGGAAGGGGAAATTTTAAGACTAATAGATGTAGAACAACAAAGAAAAGATTATGTTTATCGATTTGTGAAGTTAAATTGTGGAACAAACTAAATGAGAACCTAAAGCAATGCCCAAACATATTCCTTTTCAAAGAATGTACAAAGAAATTATTTTCAGAAGCATTGTAGAAAGTTTTGTTTATTTGTATATATGTATGAGGGTATATGTGTATAAATATTTATGTATGTATATGTGTAGGTAGGTGTGTATATATATGGATATATATAGCAACATAATTATAAATATTGTAAATTAAAGAAATACAAGAATTAAAGGGGTAGGAGTACATAAGTTTTACTTCTTCCTTTTCCCACATGTAATAGAGGTATATTAACTCAGGAAAGAAAGGTACCATGTTTGTTGTTTCTCTCTCCAATGTTTTTAAACATTGTTTTATTGTTTGTTTGTTTTTTCTCTTGCATGTTCAAAATAAAGAAACCAATAAAAAAAAGTCATTTTTTTCCTGCTTTTAGTTATTTTGCTTTGCTTATGTGTGAGAAAATAAAGTATTTAAAGCAGAATTCAGGCCTATCTGCAGTACCTCTGCTATCCACCAGGGGCTGACTCCAAACTTAAAGACTTCTAGGATACAGAACTCTGAAAGAAAGATAAAGCAATGTCAATGTTTAAAAAAAAAAAACAGTTTACACCATTATTTTTTTTAGAATAATCAAAAATATGCTCCATATTTAGTAAAAATAAAATCTTTATAGGTACCAATATTATAGAAAAGAATAGAATAGAATAGAAAACCCTTTTATTATCCCACAATGGGAAATTTCTGGTGCTTAAAGCAGCAAAACAATTATATAAAAAATGGTCAAACATATGTGGACCTTAGAAAAATGTCTAAAAACATAATAGTGTTAAAAAATAACTAAGTAAGATACTGTACTGTAAAATTTTTTAACAAAATAAATACTGTGCACCTGTAGAATAAATAACCAAGAAGCAGCTGTGGACATTTTTATAGTAATGGAAAATCAATGGATAATCAAACTCTTCATAACTTCATACATGTTTCCATTTGTAATTTGAGAAAACTTCCTGTTGTGATGACTTCAGAATCTTTGACCGGCCTCCTCCCCATTACCCTAATCTATGCCTTCCTTCCAAAACAAGTTTTAAAAAAAAACAATCCACTGGACTTAGCTTCCAAGTTCGAAGATGTTTCACTTCCCTTGCAGGAGGCTTTTTACATTCAAAGTTTTAGAAATAGCGTTGAGTGCGAGGCTTTATTTAGTGGACCAAAAAAGCCTTGTTTTGGCTTAGAAAACATGCAAATTGAACCGAACAAACGGGTCCGCCACTTGGAAATTTAGACTTAGACAGATTTTATTTTGTCATTTTGTACACACAAGTGTAAACAAAAATAAGTTCTGTTAAGTACATCTCTCTCTCTATTTCATTTTTTTAAAGAGCAGCCTTGATAAGGTAAGCAGCAGTGATAAAAACATTTCGATGAAAAACAGCGATGTAAATATGACTATAGAATACAGTTACAGTTCTAACATTAAGGGGGGGGGGGGGGGGTTTTATCTAATAACCCATTTTCCATAACATTCAGCAGTCTAATGGCAGTGGGAAAGAAACTGTTATGGAATCTGCTGGACCTGCATCGGATGCTTCAAAGCTTCTTCCCAGAGGGCAGCAGGGAGAACAGTCCAGGGTTCAGGGTCTGAGGGGTCATTATGATGTCACAGGCTCGGGACACGCAGCGCTGGGATGAAATGTCTCTTATGGAGGGAAGAGGAGCTGCTGTTCTTACCGCTCTTCTCACCTTCCTCCAGTCTGAGGCGCTGCAGCTGCCACACCACCCTCTCTGAAAGAGGGTCGTTAGAGGGAATTGTTGGCCTGGTTGAAACCGGCGAGGGGGTTTTGGTCCCCTCTATGGGGGTGGGGGTTGCGATAATAGTGGTAAGGAATCACCAGCATATGCATTTCTTCCTTCACATACACTCACCAGCCACTTTATTAGGTACCCCATGCTAGTAACGGGTTGGACCCCCTTTTGCCTTCAGAACTGCCTCAATTCTTGGTGGCATAGATTCAACAAGGTGCTGGAAGCATTCCTCAGGGAGTTTGGTCCATATTGACATGATGGCATCACACAGTTGCCGCAGATTTGTCGGCTGCACATCCATGATGCGAATCTCCTGTTCCACCACATCCCAAAGATGCTCTATTGGATTGAGATCTGGTGACTGTGGAGGCCATTTGAGTACAGTGAACTCATTGTCATGTTCAAGAAACCAGTCTGAGATGATTCCAGCTTTATGACATGGCGCATTATCCTGCTGAAAGTAGCCATCAGAAGTTGGGTACATTGTGGTCATAAAGGGATGGACATGGTCAGCAACAATACTCAGGTAGGCTGTGGCGTTGCAACGATGCTCAATTGGTACCAAGGGGCCCAAAGAGTGCCAAGAAAATATTCCCCACACCATGACACCACCACCACCAGCCTGAACCGTTGATACAAGGCAGGATGGATCCATGCTTTCATGTTGTAGACGCCAAATTCTGACCCTACCATCCGAATGTCGCAGCAGAAATCGAGACTCATCAGACCAGGCAACGTTTTTCCAACCTTCTATTGTCCAATTTCCATGAGCTTGTGCAAATTGTAGCCTCAGTTTCCTGTTCTTAGCTGAAAGGAGTGGCACCCGGTGTGGTCTTCTGCTGCTGTAGCCCATCTGCCTCAAAGTTCCACGTACTGTGCGTTCAGAGATGCTCTTCTGCCCACCTTGGTTGAAACGGGTGGTTATTTGAGTCACTGTTGCCCTTCTATCAGCTCGAACCAGTCTGGCCATTCTCCTCTGACCTCTGGCATCAACAAGGCATTTCCGCCCACAGAACTGCCGCTCACTGGATGTTTTTTCTTTTTCGGACCATTCTCTGTAAACCCTAGAGATGGTTGTGCGTGAAAATCCCAGTAGATCAGCAGTTTCTGAAATACTCAGACCAGCCCTTCTGGCACCAACAATCATGCCACGTTCAAAGTCACTCAAATCACCTTTCTTCCCCATACTGATGCTCAGTTTGAACTGCAGGAGATTGTCTTGACCATGTCTACATGCCTAAATGCACTGAGTTGCCGCCATGTGATTGGCTGCTTAGAAATTAAGTGTTAATGAGCAGTTGGACAGGTGTACCTAATAAAGTGGCCGGTGAGTGTATGCTTAGGTTTAAGTCATGGTTTTGAATCACCAGCAGTCTAATAAAAGGATAATTTCTATTATCTAAATATCTAAATGTATATTGAATGACATGAGGCAGTGAGCATTAGGATGTAAATAGAGAAAACATTTTAATAATTAATCAAATCAAAAAGAATAAAGATAATTTAAAGACAGAGAATTGCACTTCAGGTCTTGAGGTTTTTTATGGTATCAGATTGAAGCAAATCACAGCTCAGTTTTAAATCTAAAGAAGTTGTTCTCCGTGTTTCCTCTGCCCCTTTGCTCTTTTACTGAAGCATTTTTTAATCTACCCACTCATAGCTGCAGGGTACTCAGCATTTACTCGCATCATCCCTTAAACGTTCTCAGACTGTAAATTGCTCCATTGCTAAATCTGGGTTTCCTGATAATGACACCAGCTTTGTTTAAATCCTCATCATTGCTGTTTCTAGGAACGAAGCAAGGCAGCAATCCAACCCCAGCCCTGTTCGACTGTATAAATCATTCTCTTTATGCAGTTAAAGGTATTGTGGATGTCATGATCTTAGCACCATAGGCTGGGTTTTACTCCTTCACCTCTGATCTGGCTGCTCCACCCTACGCTCATCATCTCTTATCATATCCACCTGTCCCTCCTGCTATTTATGCCACCGGGTCCATGGTGCCAGATTATTAGAGCTTCCAGCGGGTCTAATTCTAGCTTTTCTTTATGTGTATATTTCTCCCTGATTCTGACCTGTTTCTGCCAGCGGATTTCTGAGTTTCACCCGCCCCTGTTCTGCTGTTTTTGCCTGTGCTTTGTTTCCGAACTGTTACCTGGATTTCTCCTGTTGTCAACCTTGGATTATCCTTCTGGATCCCTCTGTTCCTCTGTCTGTTCTGGCTGCTGATAGTTGCTGCTCCTCTTCTCAGACTGAACTTTGCTACGTTGGTTACTTTCAAAGCTCGTTGTCTTTCCCAGTTTGAGTTCCAGTCTCCTAAGTCTCCATCCCCGCAGCGTATGCAGCCGCACGCAGTCTTTTCAATAAAACACCTTTTAAGTGTAATTGTCTGTCTTGTCTGAATACAGGGTTTTTATGTTCTGAGCGATCTGACAGTGGAGGGTTTTCACATTTTTTCACTTTAAAAAAATGCACATGCACAACCCTGTACCCGCCCCGAAGAGAGAGCACCTATTAACGCCCATTTCTCCTCGTGAACGCTCTGTTTAAACGTTGCTGTTCTCATAGCTCATACAAGCTCACCACGTCCATACGTCCGCTCTAACACCTAAATCCCTCCATCACTATATAGAGCGGAGACCATATAGTGGACTTTCCAGTGAACTCAGTTAACTGACCGTTCGGACAGATGATCACTACTCCCTGTTGGTATTAGTCGCAGCTGTAGGGAAGCGACAGCCTATGACGACAGCGGGCCGCTGTGACAGCAAATCCCATAATGCTTTGTGAGAAGAGCTCTCTGCACAAAGCATTCTGGGATATATCTGCCTCTTCTGAGGCTTTTCTTTTCTTCTCATACACTTTATAGACACTTTTTCTCTTTCTCTTACGCCCCTCGGCCATTTTCAAAGAACGGCGGTGAGTAGGGTGAGCTTCATTGACTGTCTGAAACCGTAGCTCACCACAGATATATGCCGGACAGTGCGCATGAGCAGAAAATATGGCTAGCTGGGGGTGAGCACGTAGGACGGCCTTACGTAAACGTATCGCCAGAATGATTGACAATGAGGAGGACCACTTATTTTGATGATCCATCCGGAAATAAAAGATCATCCTCTATACCTTTAACTGGGGTCTCCAATTAGCTAAAACCCCACTGCTTTGTTCTACTCCAACATGGACAACTTTTTATGACATGTAGGTGGAGAGCTACATCTGGTGTCAATGGAGATACTTGATGATAAAAAGACCAGATAAAGGACGGTTAGATGCATTTTAATGGTTTAGTGTCTTGAGATGTAATTTTACTGTTGATTTATATGTCAACCACTAAATTAACTTCTCATTCTACCAGAGAACTCACGGGTACTTGACCAAGCGTCAATATTTGACGAGTTGGAAGTGAGACTATATTGTCTGATCGTACATTTGTGTGTTTTTATACTTTAGTTATATAGAAATCATTACACATGCTAAGACAATTCCAGCAATTGTTTTTTGTTTGTCCCAAACGGCATAAATATCGATAAGCAGACACAGCGTTTGCTTTCGGGCCCACAACGTCTTAGCGGCCCCATCACTGACACCTAGTAGGCCAACTACGCAATTGTAGACTAGGATGTCTCTTTGCAGATGTAATGGTGCAAAACATTCCTCTTAAACCTACCTGATACTGACATGACTGAACAAAGCTGACCGCACCGGAAAGTATTTATACCGCAACACATGGCAGATTTCACCATAATGGTGAGCCGTTTAAACACGACACCAATAGCAAAGCAGACAGTGGTACTTTTAATTACTATGTTAATAACTGTTAATAGTTCATTAGACAGTTGTTAAAAATACACTCGTATAATATGTTTCAATCCGCAATAAAAATCTTAAAAGAACGATGTCTTTGAGTATTTTATTGTTTACACTATGGCTTGGAATTATGGGTAACCCAGAGCGTAGATTAAAACCATAACAGTTACGTACAATGTGTTAGAGACAATGGATACCAAAAAGGGATACTTAAGTGGACTCCAGAAAAGAAAAAAGAAAGAAGAGCTGCTGGAAGAACAGAAAAAACTTCCCAAAATAAACACGTTCTTCCAAAGAACTGATGAATGGAAAGAAAATGGTTCTATTCAAAGTGTGCAGTCACAATTTTTTCCATGTGTGATGTGTGATCATATTCTACTGAGAATTGCATAATTGTGTCTTTTTGGCCGATTTATGAAACTGTCGCCGTAACCTGAACCTTTATCACATGTTGTACTTCATATGGGGCTCACCCATATAATGTTGGGCCTATTGTTGTGTCGTTACGCCATTGTTTGACCCCTAGTTGCCCTTGGGCCGGAATCAGTTGCTCAGTTTGCTTATGATTCGTGCTGGCCCTGTTTAGGTTGACCTGAACACTGATACTGTATCATCAAGATTTGGAACAACCTTCACATAAAACACAATGTTGCTCAAAATAAGTCTAGCAGCATTAATAGTACGCTGTCTCTTTAAGGCCAATTTCAGCTGTGCATATAAGCAGGTACCCACCTGACATCAAATCCATCTGCTTCCTTTGTTAAACTGTGCTTTGCTGCTCCTGCAACACTTGGACTGATCTGTCCTGTTTGTTTGCTGGCGGGAAGCTGCACTGCGTGGGCAGAGCTGTGGATCCGTTTATCTGGCAGTGTGGTAACTTACCGGGTCACAGTTTCCTGCTGAAGTCTTTGATTAGCATTACAACTGGATTGACACTCAACGCTGTTCTGCTTATCAGGAGATGTTTTAAGAGACTTACCCGAGCTTACCCTGCTGTCAGGAACATTGATGGCACTACTAATGGGACACAGTGCAATATTGTAGAGTCATGTATCATGGTTTTACTCATATTGTTTTAGTTCTGTTTTCTTTTAGAGGCTAAATGTTTCTGTGGTGGCAGTAGCGACCCCTGGTGGGGGTGTCTTGTATTGTGAGCTGTGTTGGAGCACACCCATTTTTTGTGTTTGCTCTGTTTTTATGGTGTCCAGGGTTGATCCGTTTTCTTCACTTGATGTTGCACCCACCCCACCCCCATTAGTAAGCCCCAGTTTCCTTTGAAATTTTACTATTTTCAATGGTGATTAAAAATGCATTCACTATTTTAAACATTTATTTTCAGGTTATTGTTCATTTAAACCTATTGATTGAATTACTGATTAAATGAATTAATGAATCTTGTCTCATTTCTAGTATAACTTACCTGCGTCCTTATTTCCACTAAATGTTCCTGGAGTTATTCCAGGTGTTGGTTTCCCATGATAAAGAAAAAGAAAAGAAAAATCCGCCCCAGGGTTGCCACATAAGTTTTTTTTTTTTTTTTTTTAGAATAGTTAATTGCTTGAGAGTATTTTGCAATCAGCCCTAACCCTGCAGCTTTCTGACAGGTGGCTCCTCGCTCTGTAATTGGTCCAGACCGCCCCCAGCAGAGAGCGTGGCCCCTCATGAGGGCGCCTGGTCGCAGGCGGCGGCTCAGTCTGCTTCCTCGCTGCGTCTCCGCTCACATCCACTGCGCTGCCGCCGGAATCCATCATGTTTTATCCGCTGGTGCTTTTTTTTTTTTTTTTCCACATGACGCTGTCTGATGCGCCGTGAACCGATTCAGTCCGCTGCAGATGTGAGATGCTCTGCTTTCGCCATGGCCAAAGGTCCGTTTCCGTGGGGGGTCCTCAGAAAGCCTCTGATCGTCCAGGTAAGCTCTGGGTGGGGGGGTTGATTGTGCGCTCATTCAGCGGCTGCATGGAGGCATCAGATGAAGCAGCTGATCTCTGTCACATTCACGGCATGTTTAACCGCCGATGGCTGCAAATCTGCAGATTCATCTGAAGGTTTTTCCGAATGACTCATAAAGTCACTTGATGCTCGGCGGGGATCAGCCATCATCCTGAGCCCGGTTGCTGTAGCAACCACTTCCATGGTACAGCTGGAACATCACGCATTCAAACCCGCTCTGAAACTTTTTACATCTCAGTGGAGGACATCAGACCGCCAGATGTTGCCACCCCTGGTAAACACCTGGAATATTTTAGTTGTGTCCAGGCTTTACCTGGAAATAATCTCATATAATCCATGGGCTGGCACTCTCTGTATGGAGGGATGTTTGGTCCATTATTGTTACAAGCAAAGAAAAATGAAAATATTGCAATTCAGAAATGAAACTTCAAAAAAAGCCTTCTTAATCCAAAACAGGATTTGAGAGTAACTTTGTTGTTTTCTTAGATTTTATTTATTTATTTAATCATTTATTTATTTGTAAAATTTCTTCTTTTTTTTCAAACTGAGTTTTGTCAGTTTTATTCTTTTCAGACCAATGGAAATGCAGCTTTGCTCCTCAATCTTAAGGGAAAAGTCCGGTCAGCAAGCAATAATGAATGGATCATTATTTATACCTAAAACTAATACGTTCGCAATGATTGAATGAATTTAGCGTTAATCAGTAAAAAAAACAAACAAAAAATTATATTTATCGTCGCGATCACTGAGTCTGGGAGCGGCCATTTTTGCCCAAATATAGTAGCCCCTCCCTCCTGCCATCCTCCGGCAGTGACGTCACGGTGCGGTAAGCCTAGCGCCATTCTCCCCGCTTTACCAGCTAAATCAATGGGAACTACTAGACACATCTGCAATCAACAACAATTATTGAAGATTTCCAGAGGACTTCACCATTGAAATTCACCAGAGCTATAGTGAAACTGACAATGCCCACGTGCATGGCAGCTGGATGCTGGAATACATTGGGTAAAAGTGAAAAAAAAGAGTTATTCCACCTTTCTGATTCCTGATCCTCCACGGACGGGTTGGTCGTTGGATCGCCAGCTTGAAGAGGGAGGATTTGCCATCGAACTTCTGGCCAGAGAAAAAACCCGTAATATGTAGCCAACATTTGGAAGAAGAATGTTTTCAAGATGACTTGGATAATAGCGCGTTGTGACAAACACCAGATACAGCACTGGGACTTGATCAACAGCCGATACCGCACCGTGACGTCACAAACCAGTAGGTGGCAGTAGTGTTCTTTGACAAACATGGATGCCTCCAGTAAAGCACATTCACATGAAAACTACTCTTAATTAAAAACACTGATCATTTATTAAACAGTATGAAATAATTTCACATTTGAAGTACTTTTATAAATTTGAATTGGACTTTTCCTTTAAGGAAAGCCGTCCCCCGAAGTGAAGAGAATAATGTGATCTGGGAAGCAACATTTTAAAAGGATGGACGTCAGAAAACTCAGTCTGAAAATGAGAAGTTTGAAGAATAAAATTTGAAAAGATAAAATCTTTTCAAATTAAGAAGATTTTTAAAACTGGATTGCATTTTTAAATGTTTTATATTCCTTTACAAAATGTGTTCTTCGATCGCATTAATAATGGAAAATAATTTTTGTTTCTAAATAGTTAAAAACACGCTGCATCATTTTTAGACCCGTCTTCATCCGTACAAAAACGAACCCAAATATATTGTAATAAAAACCAGGAGTTCATGCAGGGGTTTGCAAAGTGAGGGTCGGGACCAGCAGGGGGTTTATGAGGTGATAATTGGTTTTCACCATGAGGTGATCTCTACATCAATGAATATACTATAAAATAAGTAGATCTTATATTTATTTACTCATAAATACATGATTAAAAAATAATTAGAATATTAAATCATAAAATGTAAAGTTAAATATCTAAACATGCCATTAAACTATCAAAAAGACCTTTGAAATGATTATTTACATAACTAAATGCCTTATTTTACTCATTATTTATTTAATACACATAGACTGGAGTAATTCTGGGGTGTCCAGTCTGTAATTATTTGTTATTTTTGGGGTTTTAGGCTAAAATGTTTGGGAACCTTTGTGCTAATGTAGCCCAGTGATTGAAATGCACTACCTGGATCATTGCTTTAAAGCTACAGTGTGTAACTTTTAGCTACATCTAGCGGTCAGACTGCAGACTGCAGCAACATGAACATCTCCCCCCCACCGCTTCTCCCCCCCAACAGTACGGCGAGCGTTACG
>NW_015150795.1:572655-576168 GCF_000732505.1 Cyprinodon variegatus
GGTTAAAGGAGACAGAAGCAGAGATACAAAAAGCAGCTGTAAAAGGCGGCCCCCGCCCAGGAAACACACAGCCAGGCAGACAAGCTCCGAGCCAGCTCCCGATCCAGATGTCAGAGGATGAAGAGAGCACATCCAGTTAGTCACGGTCAGAGAAACAGGACTACACTTGATATTTCTCTCCTGGATGGCGTCACAGCCAAACAAGAACAGACAAGGCAAAGCTACTATGAGAAAAAGCAGAGAGATCATAAAGTTAGAGATTGAACTAACAGATTCTGCAGAGTAGGAGAATAGAAATAGAATGAAGCAGAATGATGAAATGGGGGTCCCTATGTCCTCCAGCAGTCTAAGCCTATAGCAGCATAACTATAGGTTTTATTCAACAGAAGGAAAAACTTTAGGGCTAGGTGATTACTTTCTTTGGTCATATTGAATCAAGTTTCTTTTTTTTTATCATTTTGTGTGGGAATATTCTACTTTGATACTAGGTCATCTGTTTTAGGGTTTTTTTTGCATAAATTTACAGGATGTAATCGACAATCGTCTATAGATGGGATCCAGAGGGACTGAGACTGGCTGAATGCTTTCATGCAAATCCACAAAAAAGCTGCGCTGCTGATTGGAAAAATTAGGATGAAACCAACTGTTGTTTGCATCTTATGTGATAAACTGCTTGGAAAGCATCCATAGGACGTTTGGGGATCTTATCCATTTACATGTACATTTAAATCCAAATTAAAATCTTAAAGGAATAGTACTTATATTCAAACTACAGTAAATGATTTGCTTCTTTTTTAATGGTTAAAGACATCCAGCTGGAGCCACTTGTTTTTCCTAATTTAGCCAGTTTCATCTCAGCTGGCGAGCACCTCCTTCCTGCGCGTACATGCACGTCTGAAACAAAAACTGTCAAAAGTAGTAAGAGAAGGAGGAAGAGAGGCGCTCCCGGGGGATGGCTCCAAGCATCGCTCCATTTTCTAGGCCACCGCAGCCCTTCCAGTGACAGCTTAAGAGGTGTCATTCAGAAATCCTCTGAGGGAAACATTTTCCACTAAAAATACAAAAACTGACTTCTACATAGAAAGGAAATGTTCTTCCTGTTCCATTTTCAGATATAATTCTGATTCAAACACTTTATTTTAATCTTTTCCCACGATGAGGAGATGCTTAGGCATAAAATTCAGTCTATTAGTAAGTTGGTAGAAACATTCCCCTAAAGACCTGCAGCTGTAATGAAAGGCGCTTCCACAAAGTATTGACTCAAAAGGAGGAAAACATGTATCCTTTTTCTTTTTCTATTCAGTCTGTCACACAAAACGCCAATAAATCACGCGGACAGTGTGTGGGTGAAGTGTCTGGAGGATTGTGATCCTCCTACTGTTAAACTTTGAAAGAATTATTTTCCCATCCAGTAAATTTATGCTGGTTTCCTCAGATTCTTTCGTTGTATCTCTGAATTATACGTTTATGATGTCTGATCATTTAGAACCAGTAGAAAAAGCATTTGTTTTATGGTTTCTGCCCATTAGATCTTATATTTACAGCTAAGCAGCACCAGGACTGTCCTGTGAGCTCGCAGCCAGAGGCCGCACACAGTGGAAAATGTGTGTTCATATTGATTTGACGCTATATATCAGGCTCACAGCAGAGAAACAGTCAGGGTCAGCAGGGTTTTTGGCAATATTGTTATAAAGACTAGATTTCCCATCACTGAAGGAAGGAGTGGAACAAAGTCGACGTTCACCTGGCACATGCTCCACCTGCATAATTTAAACGTCTGTCTGATCTGTCAGTAATATCTGACGAAATGTTTTTCCTCCAGCCCTCTCCATCTTTTGTTTCTCTTCTCGTCTGCACAGCTGCCCATTAAACAGAAACCTCTGAGGGGAAGCTCTATAATCATACATAATGGATGAATGGTGGGTTTGCTGCAAAGAAGAAAAAAAAACCTGCGTTAGAAGCGTTATGTGCTGCTCGTGATCAGCTTTAATCTCCTCACAGTTAGACATCAGGTGGGGCTTTAGAGCGGTACAGCATGTCCTCCATTCTTTGCATGCAGTTTATCTAAAGCTTCAGGGCTGAATTAAAAAGCTCTTCAACAGGAAGCTGCGTGTCGGTGTGGAGGAGGGAGACGATCCAGATAAAGACAGGTCTTTTATTTTCCACCTATCTCAGTGTATGGCCGCAGTCAGCCTCTAATTAATAGCTGCCACAGAAGCCACAATCAATACAGCCTCATTAGCCATGTTTGTGTATGTCTCTGCTCTCACTTCGGGTCAATGCAGAACCCTGATGGATGGGAAGGCATCAGAGAGCCCAAATGAAAGCCACAAAGTATCAATTAGAAAAAGGCGTTGGTGTGTGTGTGTTTGTTTTCCCCACAGAGGGATATTTCCATCAGGAAGTGGATGCGTTCCACCCACGAGAAAAAAAACTCTTTCAAGGTACGAGCAGCACTTACTCCTGCAGCCGGTGTAGGGAAATGTGTCATGGTCAGATTTTTAAATAAGCCAATCAATATGAAAAGCAGCAGGAACCCTCTGATGGTTAATTACTGCCCCCAAAAAGAGCTGTCAGATTTTATTTTTATGTAAATCAGAAATTAAAAATGTTTCTTTTACTCCCTGGACTCAATAAATGAATTCATTTGCGGGTTTTTTGTGCAGCACTTTGTAAAATCACCACAATCTTATCAGCGCACCGCATAATCTATCATCTCATTTATGAATCTGACGTGGAATCTTTTGCTCTGCAAGGAAATGTTTTATATCATCGCATTTAAAAAGAATTAAGTTGGAAGCTTGAATTATTTTAATGCGCTTTAATTATTAACTCAAAGGGAATTCCACACTGGCTAAAGTTTAGGAGAAAATCAATTACTGTCCAGAAATATGTTACAGGTATTTATTAAAAAATAAATCTATATTAATAGAAAGTATACAAATAAATATATATTAATACAGTAGAAATCAAAGGTAGCAACTCAATTAGTTATATCTTTGTTTTATTTATTTCTTTTTTTAGTTAAATATCTCCACCTTTAGACCAAAAGTAAAAATCCAGGTTATTCTGAAAAGAAAAATAAATGTTAAGTTATTCCCAGCTTCATAACTCACCAGACAAATTATGCCACCGAATGTCATAAAAATAAAATTAGTATGTTTTTGTGACCATATGGAAATCTCTTCCTACCTAAGTTGCCTTCGCCGATGTCTCCACCAAGGATGCTAATGGTTTACTGTGTTCACACCTCATGTGTTTTCAGCACCAAAGTGTTTTATCGCTCACTTGATGAATTGCCAGAATTTGGCATGCCGGGCGCCAAGCTCCACTCCTGTTGCTTTACAGAGTCACCAGATAGAAGGAACTTCTCTATTCGGCTTGTCATAGCAAACCTTTGATTTAAAAAGTAAAGGTTTGCTATTTAACCTTTAATTTAATCAACTGAATTGCAATTTTTTTATTGTGGAAATCAGGGTTTCCAGGAGCTACGGCTAAATCACAGTTTCTCCC
>NW_015150795.1:578058-583113 GCF_000732505.1 Cyprinodon variegatus
CCAGACTGATCTGCGAGTGAAACCTTGAAAGCTCGCGAGATCAGGATGGTCTCACGAGGCTACTGACTTTGGGCATGCCGACTTTAGATCTTAATGTCTAAAAATCATGACAGAATATTTTAGTTCAAAGATTGATGTTTAAAAAAGGAATTGTAGGGGACCAGCCGAGGGCTCATCAAGGAAAGTGGGGAAATTTTGAATGGCAACTACTGTAGTTAGCAACCCTAGTTTGAACCATTGCGCTGGATTGAAGTGCAGAAACCGACTGAGGGGTGTGGCTAATTCCTGGTGAGGGATTACTGTGAGCTGAAGCAGATTGGACAGCGAAACTTTGCAGTCATTACAAACTGTTTCAAAGAGGTGAACTGATCTTAATGATAGATTTGATTTGCATCATCATCACAGTTAGATGTTTGTCACTTTCATTCTATGTTTAGGCCTTTTGTCTGTATGTAAACTGTTTACTTCCTACAGTCCAAGAAACATCCAAAATATGTTGTTCTCTTTTATCCGCCCTTAGTTATAGGTTCATATAATGCCTGTTTGTTTCTTCATGTGATGGACGGGTGACCTGTCCAGGGAGCCTTAGGGTTCAGAAAATGACGGCATCTTTTTATAGTCCTAGTATCAGAGCTGCAGCTGAAGGAAGGAAAGAGAAAGGTTCCGGATTTCAATGATGAACTTAAGTAGAAACCTAAAATAGAACTTCAGAGCTGGTTTGTGGTGTCCTTGATTTAGCTTTACTGCAACTGTTTTAGCTCGCATTGTTTTTGCTCTTGGCTAGAATTCTCTCTAGCTTTGTTATTTCCAGCTTCAGCAGGATGTTGTTCAGTGCACTTGTTTGGACTGATGTTACAGCAGCGCAGGCTGTTGTAAAGCAATTGAAATTTATCGTCCCAGATGGTGACAGTCCTTGTTGAAAAACAACATCTCATTATTTATAATTCTTTAACTTTACACATTTTGTTCACTGAAAAAATGATCTAGAAATAAGTGAAAATTTCTCAAATTGAGTGAATTTACCCTTAATTTGAGTAGGTAAATGACATGATTTGCCAATTGAATGAGTATTTTTACTCTTAAAATAAGATATTTAGATAAAATGTACTTGAAATAAGACAATGTAATTTAGTTTTCTTATTTTAAATGTAAATTGTCTTGTTTCATTGGCAAAATGTGTCTTTTACTTTCTAAATTCAAGAACAAATGCACTTATTTTACGAAATAATGACTTTATCTAGATTTAGATTTTTTCCAGTGTTGATTCCAGTGTTTAACAAATTTGATTTGTATGGGAGAGTAGCAGAAAAAAAATGTATTTCATATATGAAGTTGATGGAAGATTTTTAGAGGGAACAGGAAAGAGATGCATCATAAGTGAAACTGAACATCCATTTTTCTGCAGCATGGCGGGGAAGCAGGTCAGAGTTAATGGGAAGAAAATGAATCTATAAAGGAAAATCTCAGCATTAAAAGCTGTTTAAAGCTACAAAAGCGTGAGACTGAACCGGAGTGTCAACAGTTGGTTGTGGACCCAAACGCAGAGTAGAAGTAGGCAGATCAGTTTTTGCTGATTTAAAGAAGATCCAAAGGCAACAGAAGCAAAATCCAAAACAAAAACCAGGAGAGGTTAGGGGAAAAAACACATAAGGAGCAAAGTGACGACGACAAACCAGCGGTCTAGAAGAGGTGTATATGTAGGGGACAGAACAAAGACTGGGCTTATCAGCTGATGGGGAGCAGGTGTGGATAGGAGTAACTAGAAGGGAGCTAGGAGAAGGAACACTGGCACAAGAAGGCGACAGACAGTAACGCAAAAAATGCAACAATGCTTAAATGTAACACAAAATGGAAAAGAAACCAATGACCAAGAAAACAACATGACATAAATAACTGAACACTCAAAAAGGAGTGCAAAGGGAAGAACCATCACATGGAGGTTCACCTCCTAAAACCAAAGCCAGACCTACAAAAGGATGGTTAGATTGATTCAAGTTTTAAAATGGTCTATTCAAAGTACAGACCTACTGTAAACCAAACTAAATATGCAGCCATATCCAGCCCGTCCCTTGAGAATGAAAGAGTACAGAAGACCGTTCATGACTAGAAGCCACTTCACAGAGGAATCAGATTATCTGTTGTGTTAAAAGCAGAAAATGGATGCAGGTTCCATTTGGAAAGAGACTCATATAACAGAATAATCTAATCTCTGTTCCTGTGTTGAAAATGACCATTTTCTTTTTGTTAAATTGTATTGTGTTAGGAATAAAGTAGACTAAAAAGATGCAAGATGTGTCAGAAGATGAAATGGAAGGGAAAGCTGTGGAGGGCAGACAGCAGAGATCCATCCCTATCACGCTCTGGATGGGCATGAAGGCAGCGCTGTGAAAAAGGCTTGTTTTCCTCTCATCTTGTCCATTTGGAGGAACGGCACTGTGAATCAGGAAGATTGAGTTAGAAAGGGAACCAACCAGAAAATGATTGGAGTCACTTTCACATGTAAACAGTAACAGTCATCCATTATCTGACACGCTTATCCCAAGTGGGGTCGTAAGGGGTGCTGGTACCTATCTCCAGCTGTCAATGGGCGAGAGGCGGGGTCCACCCTGGACAGGTCGCCAGTTCATCGCAGGGCAACACAGAGACAAACAACCATTCACTCACACCTAATGAGAATTTAGAGAAGCCAATTAACCAAACTGACATGTTTTCAGACTGTGGGAAGAAGCCAGAGTACCCAGAGAGAACCCACACATGCTCAGGGAGAACAGCCAAACTCCATGCAGAAAGACCCCAGGCCAGGAATTGAACCCAGAACCTTCTTGCTGCAAGGCAACAGTGCTACCCACCGCACCACTGAGCAGCGCTCTGTAATGCTCTCTAACAGTCAAATAACCTCAATAATATTCTCACACTTTTATCAAACTGGACTTTTTATGAATTATACTAAAAAGTATTCACATCCCTTTAACTTTTTCCATTTTGTTACGTTAGAGCGCGGGTCACCAACATGGTGCCCGCAGGCACCAAGGGGCAGTGTGGGGCCTCATCGGGGGCCAACAGCATCTTCTGAAAGAGCAAAACTCACCAGTGGGAAAGATTGAAATAAATTTTTTTTTTAAATAATTTAGAGTTCCCCTTCCTTCCTTCCTTCCTTCCTTCCTTCCTTCCTTCCTTCCTTCCTTCCAATAAAAATCTATTTATTAGTATGAAGTAAAAGTGAACACTGGTCCCTCCAGTTCATAGGTCGGTATTGGTAGCCCCTCCTATGACCCAGTATCCATCAAGTAGCCCTCAGCCTAAAAAAGATTGGTGACCCCTGTCATAGGGCCGCAAACATCTGCCTTCCTGCTTGGATATTACTTCTTTATCACAGCCAACTCTGCATCACAAATAATGCTTCCAGTGAGTAAATGGGCTACAGCTACGGATGGCTTGTGTGACGCGGTTTGACAACCGTGATAAATATGAATGCCTAATATAACCTTTTTATTTACCATCTTACATCTGTATATTTGTTGTTTCTTAGTTAACAGTAAAAAGGAAACAAAGTCCAAATCTTGTATTTGTGCCTAAACTTGATGGTTGAAACCCTCATTATTATCAGCATTCAATCCAATAATAAGTGTTTAGAATAACTCATTTACTAATCTCCAGCATCATTTGTAAGATGTGTTTCTAGTGCCACCTAGTGGTTGAAAATGGTTTATTTTTTGATAGAGATTATACCATATGTTAGCTCCACACATGTCACACAGAGCAACCTACACTAAGCTGAGACTAATAGGTTTAGTATTATTAGAACAGGTTTTCTTAGCTGTCTGCTGTAGTTTGTTTTCCAAAGCGACTGTAAACTTCAGCCCAGAGAAAATGAATGAATTCAGTTCCATACGAGACGCCTCAGTCATCTATTAACAGGCCTGAGTCTTCAGCTGGCCAAGCAGATAGACTGAATGTCCTGGTCTGGATTTCTGCACATTATCTCCATCAATCTTCAAGTCACTGAAAAAAGAAACACTTTTATGCAGCAGGAAGTTGTTGTTATTTAATCCTTATAAACCCACTTAAAGCTACAGCCTTACTGAGATGCTCAAATGTAAATAGATCCTAAAAACATTCCTGTTCTAGTCAGGAAATAAAACACTCTTATGGAGTCAATGTTGTTCCATCACTGTTAGAAGCAAAGAACAGGTTTTGCAAATGTAAATAAAAAATAAAAAAAGAACTGAATCCACAAATAAACCTTTGAAAAACATTTGAATAAGAAAGATCGTTTTCTATTTTTTTATGTTTTCATATTTTTTTTTTCAAAACAATAATTGCATTTTTTGATGTTATATATTTTTTTTCTCAAATAATTTATTCTCAGATTGAGTTTTATGAATTCCATCCTTTTAATATTGCGTTTCTCAGATCACATTTTCCTTACTTCTGGCTTTCCTCTGGAGCGAGAAGCAAAAACACATTTCTATTGGTTGGAATAAATGTTAGCAGAGAGCGAGGATTTCTACTGGGCTTAAAGTGCAGAGAATGGGATCTGTGTAATGCTGTTTGAAAAGAATGAAGTTCATAAAAATGAATCTAAAAGAGGAAATTGAAAAAAATATATATAAATATAAACATAACAAAAATTCATATTTAAAAAAATAAAAACAATAAATCTGTGATAAAAATGTCAGAATAATGAGATTAAAAAAAAGATATATTTAAAAATTTAATCATAAAAATATCAGGTTGTGTGGAGGCTGAAATACTTTAATAATCCCAGAGGGAAATTACTTTTGTTACACGCTCCAGTTACAGTTTTATATAATAATTAATGAAAGTCCAACGGGAACAGAGGCAAAAATACAAACATACTGAGAACCAAACAGAAACTACTTTAGGGAAGCAAGAGCCTTGAAAGCAACAAAACAATATCTACAACACAAGAAACCAGCACTGAGTGAAGGCGCTGCTGCTCTATTAAAGGAATAGTACACCCAAAACATGATTAGCCTTCATTTTCTACTCACCCCCATGCTGAACAACACTCTGGAGTACTTTTTTGATATC
>NW_015150795.1:585375-588118 GCF_000732505.1 Cyprinodon variegatus
TTGAGGTGAAAGTTTCATTGGTTTTACCAGGATCTCTGTGGTCCAGTGTTCTGCTAGCAGAGCCCAAAACAACGATAAAGTATTAGAGCTGTACTCACACTTTGTTTTTGTTAA
This sequence comes from Cyprinodon variegatus, assembly GCF_000732505.1. Taxonomy (NCBI): domain Eukaryota; kingdom Metazoa; phylum Chordata; class Actinopteri; order Cyprinodontiformes; family Cyprinodontidae; genus Cyprinodon; species Cyprinodon variegatus. The sequence continues at coordinate 585,490 of NW_015150795.1, forward strand.
ACTATGAAAATAAGACATTTTACTATTATAGTTGTAGCATTATTAGACAAAAGAGTGGTTTTAATTAGACAAAGGCATCAGGGAGGGGAGTGTTGGCCTAGTGGTTAGAGCAGTGCGCTTGTGCTCTGAGAAGGTTGCAAGTACCCGGTTCGATCCCCACATCCTGCACTCTGGCTCTCTAAGCAAGACACCCCACACTGCTCCCCGGGCGCCGCACAATGGCAGCCCACTGCTTCCAAAGGTGATGGGTGAAATGCAGAGGTAAATTCCTCCAGTGTGAGATTAATAAAGTTCAATTATTATTATTATTTACGGTGTTACTGCATCCTGAGCAAAACATTTCAATTCAGGGGGAGGACAGCACTTCCAGCTAGAGTTTACGTTTAAAAAAGGATACTTCTTAATTTTGTAATATGAAATAATTTTCCTTATATTAAAAGTTTGATTACGTAATGATGCATCTTTAATCCTGTATTGTTAGGACTTAATCTCATAATGTTACTACTTTATAAGGTCACATTTATGCTCTCAGAGGCTTAATATTATTAATTTATCTTAGTAATTTAAAAAAATCTCTCAATATGACCTAAAATCTGTAATACAAAACACAAAGAGTGAATTTGCTCCCAGTTACTTTGAGGGAAGGGCTAAACCTGTAGGTTACAGGTCTAGTGCCCCCTAGTGGCTGAGAGTTACACATGATAGGATTTCTTTGATGGGACAGTTTCTGCAGTTATTTTAGGGCTGCAACTAACGATTATTTTTCATTTATTATGATTCTTTTTTGATTAATGGATTAATAAATCTGATAGCTAAAAGTTCCTTTAAGAAGACTTTTTACATACTAAACAAAGGGAAACTAAAATTTGTCCATTCGAAGAGTTCTGGATATATATATATATATATATATATATATATATATATATATACACACACGTATATATGTTATTGTATGTGTATGTTTTTTTTTTTTTTTTTACAATTTTTGTATAATTACTGCTCTAAGTGCTCGTTCTGTCAGCTAAAGGCATGTTTTATAGTATCTACACTCCATTAAACGATTATTCCTTTACTAAATTAGTTGACAATTATTTCAATAATTTGATTATCTGATTGTTTAACCCCTAATTTATTGCATTATTTTCTTTGGGGGGGGCGGGAACATTTAATTAAAACATAAAAAATCAACAAATTACAAATCTAAAGATGCTTTTATAGTCTTTGACCTCTCTTCAATCTCACAATGCAGGAATTATGGATTTAATCCCGGGTTGACGGGGCCGCGCTTCAATTAATATGTAGAACGGTGGAAATCAGTTTCATCAGTAAATAGAATGAGGTTATATAAATCTGGCCCATCAGTGGATTTTAAGGCTGATAATTAATAAACCAATATGTACCCAACAGGCCAGATTCTCCTACCTCCACATGAAGTACCTGTTCTTCTCCTGGCTGGCAGTGTTCGTGGGAAGCTGGATAGTCTACGTGGAGTATTCATCCTACACAGAGCTGTGTCGGGGTCACGACTGCAGAAAATCCATCGTGAGTACTTCCATCCCCCATACTTACCAATCCGTTTCATCACATCTATTGAGATTTCTATTGTTTGTCAGTGCGACAAATACAGGAAAGGAGTCATCGACGGCTCAGCCTGCAGCAGTCTGTGTGAGAAGGAAACGCTTTATCTGGGGAAGTGCTTCACGGCCAGACCTCACAGCCAGGCAAGCTTTGAAAATGAAGTTCTTTCTTTCTCCCGTCTGCATGTTCTAAGTCAACCTGCTTCTGAGAGCCATGTGATTCTTTTCAGGTTTATTCAGGAAACTGGGGAGATTTACAGGGAGTTATTAAGTGCCAGATGGAGGAGGCCCCCCATTATGATCTCGGAGATGAGATGGAGCCAAGAAAGGAGGCTGCTCCTGCTGCTTTCAATAAGCCCACCAAGGGGACCTCGGTGGAAAAGTTCAGAGAGATGATAATCAGCCACCTGAAGGTCAGGAACGCTTTGTGAAATTCTGTATTTCAAGCCTTGTTTATGTTTATCTATGGAGGGATTTTTGTTCCATTATTGTTGCAAGCAAAAACGAAAGCAAGTTGTTCTTTTAAATGGAAATTTGGAGAAAAAGAAAAAGAAAGCAAACTTTAAATAAACTGTTTTTCAATGGAACTAAATCTGCGTCGCTGGGATTTGAATTAAAAATTAAATGTTGAAATTTAAATGTTGTATGTTTCTACTTACTGTTTCAGTGATAAAATATATTCAGAACACATTTTTGACCCAAAAAAAATTCATTGTCATTATTTCTACACAGTTGAAATTTCATATATTTTCTCTTCAAGCTAAAAATTCACATTACTATTTCAAAGTGATTACATGTTCAATACTTACTTTTCAGTTTAATTTTTGAGAATTAGAAAAATCTGCATATAAAACCGGCTCCGTCATGCTGGTTTTCCTTCCGTATAAGCGCCACATGCGTCACGTCACGTGACTAAGAAAACGCAACGGGATTGGCTGGGTGTTGGACGCCACAATCCATTGCTAATGTCTGTGACCTGAAGTAACCCTTCCCTTTTTACACTGAATTGAAATGTTTTGCTCAGGATGCAGTAACACCGTAAATAATAATAA
>NW_015150795.1:590451-592928 GCF_000732505.1 Cyprinodon variegatus
TCAGCATGGGGGTGAGTAGAAAATGAAGGCTAATCATGTTTTGGGTGTACTATTCCTTTAATAATCTTAGATATGGCATTTTTGTTCTTTACATTAAGAAGAGCGTACCAGCAGATGGCAGAGAAGGTAAGTATGGACTCTATAAAAGATCTGTAGAACATGGGTGCGTGGAATATAAAGAAAAAAATTAAATATGAAACATAAAATATGAAAAAAAATGAAAATTATCTGAAATACAGAAGTTACTTTCGAAACGTGTTTTTAATTGAGACGTTTTTCAGCTATCATTTCTAGATTGCGTGCTTAATTTTTTTTGCAACAATAATGGAACAATTGTCACTCTATATTTGCTTTCTAAAGCTTAATCTAATTGTTTTTTCAGGCTAAAGTGGGAGATCAAGCCAACCTTGCAGAACTGGCGACGCAGGTATTGTCCTTTACAGACTCCAATAAAGATGGCCACATCTCACTGCCGGAGGCCCGCTCCACGTGGGCCCTGCTTCAGCTCAATGAGTTCCTACTGGCACTGGTCTTGCAGGACCGAGATCACACACCGAAGCTCCTTGGCTTCTGTGGAGATCTGTACGTGATGGAGAAGGTGCCGTACTCGCCGCTGTATGGGATAAGCCTGCCTTGGATCATCGAGCTGTGGATTCCCGCCGGTCTACGCCGCAGCATGGAGCAGTGGTTCACCCCCTCCTGGCCGCACAAAGCCAAGATCTCCATCGGACTGCTGGAACTGGTCGAGGACATTTTCCACGGCACCTATGGCAGCTTCCTCATGTGCGACGTTAGGACTACCACCTTCGGCTACAACGAGCGGCACGACTTCAAGGTCACGGACGCCCGCTACATCATCCCTGAAGCCACCTTCCAGGAGAGGATCAGACAGCAGCGCTGCGACGTAGACGAGGACTGTCTCCACGGGACTGACTGCCTCACCAGCTGTGACCTCACCAAGCATCGCTGCACACCCGAGGTCACCAGGCCAAACTTGGCAAAGGCCTGCGACGTCCTGAAGAACTACGTCCTGAGAGGAGCTCCCTCTGACCTAAGCGATGAGCTGGAGAAACAGCTCTATGCCTGCATGGCGCTGAAAGGTTCCGCAGAACAGATGGAGATCGAGCATTCCCTGATTCTGAACAATCTAAAGACTCTGCTGTGGAAGAAGATCTCCCACACGAAGGATTCCTGAACATGGCGTCTGATCTTACTGCTTCCTGAAAATGGACAATCGTTTTTTAATAGGGGAAAAACACTACTTATATTATCTGTATGCAGGATTTTAAATCTAAAGCGGTTTGTTTGGGCATTTTAATACCAGATATTCCACAGACTTAAAGGTGCAGTAGGAGATCTTTTCTGACACATTTTTTACCACGTGGCTTAAAGATCTCCCTACAGCCGCTTAGGAAGCAGTGAAATAGAAGGTCTGGGAGTGAAACTAACATAAATGGTCCTCGCTACAGTGAGAAATCAATCAATAACACCAACCAATCACAAAAGACGGTCCGTTGTACACGATTGGTTCCTGACACATCAATCATGGTTGTCTGCTTGTCCCTCCCCCCTGTGCGCGTACCCTGACAAATGAATTAATCAACTCCCCAATGCTCGTGCAGGACGCCATGGCTGGAAGCTAGCCACTGTTATGCTACGTTCACACCTAAAGCAGCAAGAGCAGCAAAAACGCGCGTGCTGCTTCATTTCTGATGCTTGTACCAGTTTAGTTCTGACATGTGGCTAAAGCATCTTTGCTGCTTTAGCTTCACGGTGGAAAAGTGGGTCTGATTCGGGCGGAGCTACCCTATCCTTTCTTTGCCTGGAACAATGGCAGCTATATTTGCTGTGATCAGTGGGTAAAAAGTAGTTTGAATCTACTTTGAAGTGAGAAAGTCCACCTAAAAACTTGGTCAGTGCAGTCAGTTAATTCAGATTACCATCCTGCCTTCAAATTTTATTTCTGTCAGAGCGGCGGCTCAGACTCCTGTACACCGGCGGTGTGCTGTCACTAGGAATCCCAGTCAACAGCAGCCTATGTACCTAATCCAAACTGCAGGCACCAGGATAATAAAACCAAACATGTTTTGCCGGCAGATTTTGACATTTTAAGTTAATTTAGGCCTTAATAAACTATTTCAGAGGAGTGATCGTAGCGCTCTGCATCATCAGTGCTGCGTCTGTCTCCCTGCCAGCTCCCAGATCGGCGACGTGCTGCATGCAGCGTACACGTTCACGTGTTTTAAAGGCGTGGTTTCGAGGGATGGTCTATAGGGAGAGGCATGGTTGTATATGTTCAAAAATATAGCTTGCTGGAGATCTCCTACAGCACCTTTAACACCAGATGATGACTGGTTTCAAGGTATATCTCATTACATTAACATGCTGATGAAGTTCAAAAAATCCATTGGACTTGGTTTCCAAGATTTGAAGACGTTTCGCCACCTCTCCAGGAAGCTTTCTCAATTCAAAAAAAT
>NW_015150795.1:593999-594941 GCF_000732505.1 Cyprinodon variegatus
ATTACTTATTTTTTCCAGTGTCCTAAAATACTTTCGAAAAATGGTGTCTGAACTTGAAAAATATGTTTTATACGTGTTACATGCTCTATAGTTATGATCAAAAAACCTCTAAATTGAAATTCCACGAAAATAAAAAACATCCACAGGCATGTTTATTTCTTTGGAACGACTAATGACCTGGATGACTGAGAACTTTCACCAGCGAACTCTAAATTCAAAGGTCCAATCTTAACACTTTCCATGGAATGACCCTTACATCAAATTCTGACCTTACCATCTAAAGAAACAGATTCTTTAGTTTTCTGTCTTTCCATTCAATTATACTTTATTAATCCCTGAAGGGAAATTAAGTTTAGGCCGTCCATCCCTTCATACATTGGGAGGACGCAGTGTCCAAAGCCTTTCTGCCCTTAAAGCAAAAGTCTGGTCAGCAAGGAATAATCAATGGATCATTATTTATACCTAAAACTAATACGTTCGCTGTGATTTAATGAATTTAATGTTAAAAATATCAGCAAAAAAATCTGTTCTGTGTCCCCATTTAAAACAACAGCCCCACCGGTAAACTTTGTCTAGAACCGCCACTGATTGTAAGGCACCCTGCTATATAGTTTGCCATTATGGATGACTAGGATGAAATTGGGACTAAAACCTTCAGAAAAACACAAAAAAGTGAACAAATGTAGCCAATGGCGGAAGAACTCAATTATAAACCTCCAAAATATAGCAAGTACATTAGCATTTGTCAGAGTTGGAGTGTGTTTAACCACATAAAAGGCCAGCTGCAGCTTGGTAGGTCAGGAAGTTTCTATGCTAAATGAGCTGGCAGAAGGAAGCATCATGCTCCCTTATCCTAGCTCCTTCCTCACTGCCATCACCATACAGAGAGCTCTAATGGAGATGACTGGCTTCCACCATCGCTGAAGTTTCCAAACCAATTTT
>NW_015150795.1:595058-602711 GCF_000732505.1 Cyprinodon variegatus
CCCGATATTTGATCAGCTTCTGAGTTTAAAGTCTAAAAAAAAAAATAAAATTCTACTTCTTCCTCAAAAACTTCTTTTTTACAGACTTAAAAACTTCTAAAGACGAAGAAAAAAAATATTGATACATTAAAATATCCCAATATCTTCATATGCTGATATATTGCCATCTAAAAACACCATATCAATCTCTTTTACTAATGAAATATTGCTATATGTCATCGTTATGCTACGAAATCCCCCGAAAATTCACAAAATTTTGCCATATTTTTATATATTGACGTGGTATCGATCTATTTTACTAAAAAAATCTCACAAGAATTTGCAAAATATCACTAGTTTGTAAAAGAACAATGAAATTTCACGAGATTTTGAAAGTAAAATAGATCGATACCGCGTTTTAAAAATCAATTTGATTTCAGCATATGAAAATATATTTGAGTTTATTATTTTTCAAAGTGTCAGAAATGGATAACAAAACTGCTATTTTCAATGACTACTTATTTTTGTCCAGCTTTAACATCAGTATCGGTTACATTAGTTTTAAAATATCAGCATATCGGCCAAAATCCCAATATTGTGCATCCCTAGTTTGGTTCAGTCCAGTTTTCCAGAATAGCTTGGTGGTTTAACCAGGTGCATTAGGGTGCCAGATCTCCAACCCAAGTCCCAAAGATACACTGATTATTCACCCCCTGGTTTAGTGGCGATAAACAAGCTCCAACTGACCTGCAATCATCTGAAACAGTTCAGAGAAACATCCAAACATGGAGTCATGTGCTTCATGATCAAATATGGACTATTGGGAAGGAAACTTCACATTAAACTAAGCAGCTCAGTTTCTGCTGCTCTACAAAACCAAGTGAAATAAAAGGTTAATTTTCATCTCTATATATATATATATATATATATATATATAAAAAATGGGGCTTTGGATCAGTTGGATCGCTCAGGGTTCCAATAATTTTTCTCCTTATTCCACATTAGTTCCCTGGTTCAGGACTGCCTCAGCAGGTGACACCGTTGTCATGGATACCGCCCCATCTGAATCCACCCCCTGATCCCTAGTTGACTTTTCCCCTGAATCGTTTTGCAGCCGCCACCCTTCCTGCTCCTTGGTCACCTTTTTCTAGCCACCTCATCATATCAGAATGCTGCATTTACAGAAGTCTGTTCTGCCATTAAAGTGACATCACCACTTCAACCTCCCATGGAAGCCATTACCGACACTTTACCACTTCATTATCAAACTGCTGCATAGATTCTAGTTTGCTGGTTTTTCTAGTCCTTTATTATAAACAGATTTCATTTTTAAATGCTTAGAAACTCAAACTGAAGGTCTTAGTATTAATGATGAGTCCATGTTTCCCAAAGCAGGATGAATAAAACTGAACCAAAGGCCTGCTTCTTCATTTCAAAGCACATCAGTCAGCCTGACTGAACTGAAACGGAAAAAGAAGCACACCGAACACTCGAGGTCTTTTCCACATTTATTAGAACAATTTTCTGCATTCGGACCGGAGCAGACTGATGCCTCAGTCCGCCTCCTCCTGTTCCTGAGCCCGGAGGAAGCTGGCCTTCTTCTGGGCGACGCGGTCCTTCCTCTGAGCCAGAGAGAGCTTGGCACGGTTCCACCTTTGACCCAGACAAAAATAACCATCAACACTTGCTCCACTGGTGGCAGATTTTTACAGGGAAATGTGAAACTAAAGACATCAGACTGAAACTAGACATCCAGCAGTTTATAGACCCATTTTATACCAAAGGATAAGACGACAAACACAAAGCTCCTCTTACCTCTTCTTCTTGACCTCCTTGGGAGGTTTCTTTTCATGAACGGGGTTCTCACGGATAGCAGCATGAGCCTTTTTGTACATTTCCTCAATCTGAAACAAACATCAGCAGAACGTCAGATAACGTTCCACCAAAGGGTTCCTACCTACTCATGTTTTAGACATGTTCAGCATCAAATGTTCATCTGGCTCAGGGGTCAGCCCCCCCAGCTTTTTCAAAAATTAATGCTTTTGGTTTGTTTTAATATGTTGGACAGGAGATCAAATAGACCATTAGGTTTTCCAATATTGTAAACATTTGTATAATAAATTGTAACAATATATGTAAACATTTATTTCAACGAGCCATAAAGATCAGTGGTAAAAGCCTGCAACACCGGTCTCAGCACAGCGAGACGGGCAAAGAAAGAGGCAGGCGTGTCTTGGTGCGAAAAAAAGATACCTGATGAGAACAGAGGATTCAGAGAAGAATGGAACGAAATATTTGCTTTCATCATCAATGTGGAGGATTGCCTGCATTGTTGCTTTGGAGTGAGAATTTGTCAAATAAAAATAGTAATTTGGAAAGGCTTTTCCAGGGAAGGCTAAATATGCAGCCGAGAGAAAAATGTGCGATTGCAGAACTCTAATACCAAGTGAAATAAAAGGTTAATTTTGATTTAAAAAAAAAGTAAAAAGAAAAGGACTTTGGATCAGTTTGATCGCTCAGGGTTCCAATCATTTTTCTCCTTTATTTTTATTAGTTCTCTGGTTCAGGTTTGACGCAGCAGTTGCCACCGTTGTCACGGATACCGCTATATCTGCATCCATCCCCACATCCCAAGTTGGCTTTTCCTCATAACTGTCTTGCAATCTGCACCCTTCCTGCTCCTCGTTCCCCTTTTTCCAGCCACGTCAACTTTCTATCCATATTCTGCATTACAGCGCTCTGTGCTGCCATTTAAGTGACCTCACCGCTTTAACCTCCCATGGAAGATTCCTTTGTTTCTATAATTTCATCAACGCAACAAAATATAAACCACAGAGCAGAAGGGTGGTGAATTCCACACGGTGAGAGCGTTCACTGCGCGTCCTTCACCTCATGTGACGTTTGCTGCAGGATTAACATTTAATCTTGAATGCTTATTATATATTTAAGCCCACATAGTCCTTTTTTTAAATAGCAGTCTAATACACAGAGAGCCCGTGTTGCAATACAAAGCTTATAGAAAACCCATTTTTGTGGCTCTAGACAGATTTGTTTTTTGGTCCAATGTCGCTCTGAACAGTTTGAGTTGCTATTTTTCTAGCCTCTAAATGTTCAACTCTTCTGGTCCATAAACGCCTTAACTTACAGCCTGGTTTAAGACTGGATGACTGGTTTTGAAGTATCAATGGTCATTTGACTCGGTCCTTATTTCTGTCATTTTGTTTGATGTATGATTCGCCAAAACATGCGAACTGATCCAGGTCTAAAAATTAACTGCCCTCAATACTCTAAATATATTTGGAGCACCACCTCATGCAAAAGTACAAGTTTGTAAGGTACATACATTGAAGATTTATTGTAACCAAATGAACAATGAAAACAAAAAGAAATCAAAATCCGTTTTTACCAAAATAGGAAACGGTGAAGCTTTAAGATCAGCAAACAGCAAGAAAACTGCTCTGAACATCCTAGAAAATAAATTCCTTATTATTCCACTAGGATTTAAATCACAGACTCCTAAATCACCCTTTACCTCAATTGTTTTATAGTGTCGTCTACAAGTCCCAGGCATTATTCTGACCATTTACTGCACGTTTGTTGAAATACTGCAGTTTGGCGCCCTCCTCAGGTCTAAAAGGGTTGTGATTCTATTTAGGACAACTGACAGCAGCAGCTCTTAGGGACTAAACCTAGATTAAAATATGTTATAATGGAAAATTACAAATAAGGACTGTAAGAAATTATTTTAGCAATCCTTAATCAAGAAATAAAAATCAAAAGGGTCAGTCTGCACATTCACTTATGGCTAAAGCTTTTATGAATAGAAATATGAGGAACAAACAAATAGTCCAGCCCTTTTTTTTTTAAAGGAAAAAGCTAGCCGTGTAGAGAAAACGGCAGTAAATTATGTTTCACTTGATTCATTTATTTGTTAAAAAAAGCAAAGTCTTCTAGATTACTTAAGTCAAAAAGGTACATAACTGATTTATGAATATTTCAGTATAATAAAAACTCAGCTTCACGGACTTGCATTACTATCCGCTTTTAGATAAACGGTATGATCCATGTTGACCGATCAAAACAAAGCTCCACTGGCGGCAGGAGGCCGAGCAGTGAGCTTTGAAAAGATGATGCCAGCTGTCTTACTGCATGTTTTTAAAGTTTCCCTTCACCTTTAAAACCATCTATGCCCTTCTTTTGACGGCTGCCTTCTCCATTGTTGAAAGAAAAACTGCCATCAATCCATCGGCGGACCCACCCGCCTGGAACACGCTGTGTTTTACATTAAACGAACCCCTAAGGCAGATAGTTTGCTTCAATGGATTCTGGTAATTCCTCAAATCACTGCAGGAATCGTTACAGCCCTAAAATAAATGTTTTCTCCATTTTAAACGGCTATTGCAAAATAAATGTATTAAAACTGGATGAGTAAGTAATAAGTCTGAGTCATCTGGCCGGTCTAGTATCAAAATTTCACAGTTTGGTGTCAGTCACACGATCGTAAAGCTATTGGAAAATAAAAAAATTTGAAAAGAACAGAAAATGCATCAGAATTAGAAAAAAAAGGGAATTTGACTCAACTTTCTAGTTCAAAATCATTTGGCATTAAGTCTGTGGACAGGCCACTAGATTTCTATTTGTTCACCTCATTTATTCACCCTTTTATTGGTTGGTTTAGACAAAACTGCTTAAAAGGAATAATTTGCACTTTAAAAATGTATCAAAACAAAAATAATCTCAACTTTATTTTCAAAATAAAAGCCAAAAAAAAAATAAAATAAAAGTATCCCTATATTCGGAAGTCAGTCTACTAAATATAAAATCTCCAGAATAGTCAGTTAACCAATGATGCCCTGTAATTTCTTCCCCACTTATTAAAAAAAATAAGTTTTGATAAGATCAGTTTTTATTTCTTAAAGTTTTTTTCACCCCTCTATAGAATCTAAAGAGTGAGACGTTCATTGTGTCGACTCACCATATCTGGGGTGACGCCGTTCTTGATGAAGCGGGAGAACTGCCTCTTGTAAGCCTCCTCATCCTCCTCCATCAGTAAGCTCATGTACTCGGACACGTTGACGCCCATGATGTGTTTACGGTGGACCTCTGCGTTGAACTCCTTGCTCTCTGTGTCATACCCAGGGAAGCGCTTGGTGCTGGAAGAGGGAGGGAAGCAAAAATTAGTATACTTCAAAAATAAACAATGCAGAGGAAGCACACAGGCTCCATCATTCTCCATCTTAACAATCAACGTTTGTTAAAGTTTCAAACATAAAGCAAAAAGGAGCAGAGGAGGCGGCACTAAATCAAACCGTCAGCTCAGCGTGACATCGTGTCTGAAAGATGGAGCCTTGTAGACGAGTTCAAACAACCAGGGCTTCAAATCTGCAACTATTTGCACTTTTTTACGTGTTTATCAAAAGAAGCAACAATTGAAATAAAGTTACAGATTATTCCTTTAAGGTTAGCTTTAGAGTCCTGAATCAGATCCAACCAGACCCCTTTTTCACATCGAGGTCTGCATGTCAATAAATCATCCACAAATGTGGCAATAAACATTTAAAAACACCTCAAACTTCAGAAAGCTTCCATGTTTCCAGCAATCCAAGCACTTCTTTGCTGTATTAAATATGATAACCTAATTTCTCTCTAAATGTGCAGAGATCAGATGCACCAGCATAAATAAATAGTGTTTAACTACAGGGCAACAGGGATGAAGATGGAGGAAAAAAAAAGCTTAGCCTTCAGTGAAACAGTTTTTCGTGTATTAAAAAAATGAAAAATCAAATGCAGATAAAATTAAAGTTAAACATTCAGACCAGACACCTAAAAAAAAAAAAAAAATGTTTAATAATCAGCTACATCTCATATTCATGGAAATGACTAGAAGGAGGAAAAGAGGAACTCTATGATTTTTTTTGCATCCAGGGCAAAAGCCCCGACCAGTCACTTTATAGAATGGAAAAAAAGGAAAACATTTGTGTCCAAGTCATAATCTCACATTAAATGGGTATCCATCTTTAAAATTTCTTTAAAGATTAACATAAAATTTCTCAGAGAAACAAACCTATAAACTCACTTTCTCCATCCTCCCTATTAAACAGGATCTAGGTCATTTTTTACATCTTCAAACCATCAGACATTCAAAGCAACATTTATTCGTTTTCTAAAAGCTCCAAACTATGTCATAGATAAACTGACTGCCTTCGCTGCTGTAGTTTAACATCGAGTTTGCAGGCGTGAGTTTCCAGTAGAAGCAACTTCTTTTCCCCATTTCTGACCAGACTCTGAATTTATTCTCCAAATTAATATAAATAACTGGAGTTTTGTTCTGCTCTTAACTTTAGAACAAGTTTCAGATTTTTTGGGAGAACTTCAGTTTCTGCTGGCCTTTTCTCCATGGTTGACCTGGTAACCAGGAAACGGCAGATAGAGGAGTTTGCAGAGGACAAAATATTCCAGACTGCTACGTCCTGCTCATTACAGGTAGACATTCTGGGTTTGTGTAGGTTCCATTTTATTTGCTAAATTAGGTGATTAAATGAGAGTTTTCTGCATCACGAAGATCATAAAACCTCCTAAGAATCAAACAAATTTAACTTCAGTTCCTTTGCTCTTAGTTTAGAGCTTTTATAGAAAAGAGACTTCAGACTTCCCAGCCTTTAGAGGTAAAATGCCTGGTGAATTAGTGAAATGGGATGAGTTGAACCTAAGGCATGCAGAGCAGCCGTTACACCCAGAAAGTAGAGGTTTCCGCTCTGAAATCGTTTCCATGTCAGGTTCCTGAATTTCTCTCTAGAACTCAGGTGCCTGAAAGGTTCTGGAAAGCTAACGAAGTTTGTTCTACCGCTCCAGACATCTGTTTCATAAACAACCTTCAACAATTTGCAATTTAAAGAAGTTTTGCAACCATGTGAAATGCATTCGCTGGAGCAGAGACATGTCCTGCACATTTTAGATGCATCTCTGCATCAAGTCGCTGTTTAGCCAAGAATGGGAGGAAAAAAAAACTCCTTAAACCTTCAAGCTTACAGACTTCGAGTAAACTCCTGCAGCTGCTCCATTAAAGGGACGATAATGGCCACTGCAGGGTTAAGGAAGCTCTGAGGAGTTCAACCACAGATCAGTCAGACATGGGGAGAGTCAGTTTTAAAATAACGGGTCCTGCCTAGGGATGGGGATTGTTAATATTTATTGATAGATACTTTTCTGTTATTTGGTGGAAAGGCGATGCAACAAAATTTTTTTAACAGAACTGGTTTATTGCTTAACAAGTGAGCATAACAAAAACGTTTCTAGCCTTCAATAAACATGGCTAATGTAATAGGCCACTTCAAAATGACATAAAACTAACTAGAATATATTTTCACAATTGTTGGTTAATGTATTGTCTACTGTCAACTTTCATCATGTTTTTAGTGATTAGGAAAATATTTAACCAATAATTGCATTTTAAATTAAATGTAATTTTTAATAAATGTTGGCATCAGTAGTTAAATTATATATTCTAAAATAGTTAGAGCAATATACAACTGTATTACTCATGTTTCTCGCCAAAAACTAAATTTCCCGTTTTCTTTACATTACACTTGAACGCATCATGATAACCTAATTGTCGTTTTACTGAGCCAATCTGAACACATCATCACGCAGCACGTCTGAAACTTTATTTACTTT
>NW_015150795.1:602731-607853 GCF_000732505.1 Cyprinodon variegatus
TAATGGCCACTGCAGGGTTAAGGAAGCTCTGAGGAGTTCAACCACAGATCAGTCAGACATGGGGAGAGTCAGTTTTAAAATAACGGGTCCTGCCTGCATGGAGCGAGGACAACAAGTCTAATAATCGGGTCATCAGCAGAACCCAGCTGCCGGATGAGGAGGTCAGTTATTTGACACGTGGAAGCAGAGACACCGGACCGCATGGGTGAGAATTGAGGAAGCCAGATCTATAATAGAGCTGGATGATATAGAAAATGTTATACAAGCATCACTATTTGCAACCAATTAGGTGATTGTCCCCTTTTTCAGTCCGAGGGTTCTCACCTCTTTCACATATTCTCTTCCTGCCTCCCTTTTTTTAACAAAAAAAAAAAAACGACTTGCATGTTTGAGACAAACTCTTCCACCTGAAAACCTGCGTTTCCAAAGATCAACTCAACGCGTGAACTAAAGCTTCACTTCAGTTCTGAATCACCCAACTTTGGATTCACTTCTATTGGCGCTGATACATACGTTTTTTTCTTTAAATAATCCTGTTTAGATTTCTTTACTTTTTCTCTCATCACAGATTCCATCCGTTTTACTCTTTAATTCGGTTCCAGTTTCTTACCAACATTGGTTTATTATTCTCTTTGAATCGGTAATAAATCACAACAGATTCCAGCCGTATTTTTGTACCCGGACACGTTGACAGCATGAGTAACACTTCCTAGCAAACTGGGCATTTATCGCAACTAAGATCAGCTTAGTCCGAACTAATTTTAACAATTCAGACCACATAATGTCACAGGACAGCTGCCCGTCGGCTCTGCAGCGTTTGACTGAAAAACATACTGAAAGTCATTTTAAAAGTCATGTCGTTATTAAATAAAATTATACTGTGATATATAATCAATATTCAACTATTGTGAATGTATTATATTTCCAAACAAAACCACAGAAATATTCAAAGAGTAAATATTCAGAATTCCCCAACCAAGAAGCTCCACCTGCAGCTCTGAGAAGGAAATCTAAGCTTTCTAACGGGGCCGTTTTCTACGTTACTGAAATAATAATAAATCACCGAAATATAAAAACTAACACAATAGCTGAAACAACAGTTATGCCATAAACGTAAAAATATAAACACTTTGGATTTAAGAGGAAAAACCCTCTATTAATATTCCCCATCCAAAACTCCAGTAAGAGTTTTATTTTCACCTGGTTTGAATTCTGTATTATTTTTGTTTAAGGCACCTTTTCCCACCTGTACAATCAAAAATAAAATTGACATTAATCTGTTTTTAGTAAAATAATTCCTAGAGCCCTCGTCTGTTCAACCAAAACTATCTCAGGATTCCTTAAAAAGTTCCTGCAGTGGAGAAGCGTCTATTTTCCTGATAATAAAGCCTGCAATTCTACGAGGAATCATCATTTTATGTTCATGAAACAAGAAACCAAGCCTGAAATTTAATTTTTTAAACCCTATAGCCGAATGGAGTATACTGCCAAACAGATGCTTCAATATTCTCCAAATTCTTAAGGCTGCTGTAAGAACCACAACAGCGAACCATGTATCACCGGGACCAAAGACGCGGTTTACATTGTTGAGTAAAACATTCCCTTCTTGGTCCTTTGAACCATTTTTTTTTAACTCCAACTGAACAGCTGTCCGATTCAACTGTACAAGAAGCTAAATGCGAAACCGGAGTCAGGTCGCTGCTTTAGGCCTGATGTTCCCTGGAACCGCCTGTCAGCAGGTCTGTGGGCCAGCTCACCTGTGTGGGATGGACAGGCCTCCATCCACGGCTCCCTTCAGAGCACCGAACACCTTGTTGCCTGTGGTGGTTCTGGCGAGCCCAGCATCCAGGTAGCAGGTGAAAGCTCCTGGCTGACCATCAATGCTCTCCACGTTGAACTCATCCCCGGTCACCTCCACCTGGCCCTCGTACACCTTATCCAGGCCAAACTTGTTCAGGAGCTGAGAAACAAAAGTTTTTACATGACGCTATTCTGATCGAACATTTTAATTAACTTCAAGACAAACATCTCAACCAATCAGGAGCCAATTAAAAAAATATATATACACATATATGTATACGTACTCTGCGGGCAAGAAGCAGACCAGTACAGTAGGCTGCTGCGTAGTTTGTCAGGCCCACGGTGATGCCATACTTTGGCAGCTCATGTGAGTAGGCAGCACACACGATCATGTCTCCCTCGATCTTGGCATAGGCGATCTGCAATCACAGCAACATCAACAAGGCTGTGCAGGAACACAGACAAACCCAAAGCCCATAAAATGAGCAGATCCCTGGTCCCCACCTGGCAGATGATGTCCCTGTTGGTGAAACGGACGATCATGCGATACTTCGGTGTGTTGTACTTGTTCTTATCTTGGACGACCAGGCGTTTGCGAGCAAAGAAGTCAGTCTTTCCCTCTAGAAACGAGACAGATTACCCTCAGAATGACAACCATCACCATGCATGTGAGGGACTGTGTGTATGGGGGTCGTTTTACCTCTCCTCCTCCTGAATTTAACCTGGTACCTCTTGAAGTAGGCCTTGTTCTTCACCACTTTAACAAAACCCTGAACAAACAAGAGTAAATTAGCAGAAAGCAGCGCCAAGATGGGACACTTTACCCGGTATTAGCAAATTAACGCACACATAACTGTCAGTGTCAGAAAGCAGCGTTACACCATGCTAACATCAGTTAGCATGCGTAGACATGGGACAGTAGCCGATGAGCTAAGCTAACACGTCGACTATGAGCACCAATAAAATAGATTAACTCTGAAAGTTAGTTGGGGCGTAGGTCTGAAAGATTAACCTAAAGATCGTTTAAGAGGAGCCATCATAGAGGAGACATCTAAAACCAACAGGAAGCAGAAAGTGCGGACAGGAACGGGTAGGCCACGTTTAAGCAGCACCGGGCTAGGCTTTAGCCGGAATAAATCCATCTTCATCTTAACAACACATCTACGTTTTCAACCATCTGACAGCAAATAACAACGCTTGGATATAAAGGGAATGCATGTGGACTCATATGAGGCCAAACTACCAACCATTTTGCAGTCTTTTAGTCTCCTTATGAAGGAGCCCGGAGCCAAAGACTGGGGCTAGACTCCACTGCACTTGAAAAAGAAAGATTGGCGTGCGCATGCGCACTAAATACAGCGCCAGGCGCTGAGGCTATAGAGACGCCATGTTGTAGTACAATAAAGCCTGCCCCCTAGTGACTTGGAGGTATAACTTCAGAATAAGAATGTATCTGTTAAAAAAATTTCAGGGGTATTATAATGCTATTATACTATTATTCTGTTATGATACTATTATTATACTATTTTCATGTTAAGAAACAAAATTAGGTGTCTAGTTCAATTAAAGGTTTGTTTTAGATGCTTACAAAATCAATTCACATACACAAGAAAATTCATCATCCATCCATTCATTTTATGTCACGCTTTATCCCTGCTGGGGTGGCAGGGGCCACTGGTGCCTATCTCCAGCTGTCTATTGGTCCACCCTGGACAGGATGCCAGTCCATCGCAGGGGCAGAAAACGCAACAATTAACTCATGATGTCAGTAGAGTGGAGGCCAATATCCGGCCAAAAACTGTCCCTTATTACATTTTCACGAAGTTGAACTTGGCATAGATAAAGGGCTTTTTTGTTCTGTTGAAATCATTGAAGTTTTGAAAACATTGAGTACCAACAAAGTGGATTCAATGCCAAATTCTAGCATGACTGTTTATTTTAGTACAGAACGGTTTCCTCAGAGCATTGTTAAAAAGATCATACTACCTCTAGTTCTACAGATGAGTTTGATGGAAACACCCCAATAAAGTATAAACCTTTCTCTAATCCACCGTTCACATTGAAACTTATTGATAAAGCATGTTGCTGCCTTCTGTTCCCAAAAAATACCAACATTTCCAACACCGGCTGTGGATGGTACCAGGTGGGTTTTGGCTTTTTACGCATTTCCAACTCGACAAAGTAATTACCTTAAAATGGCTTGTAACTTAGTCAAAACGAAAAATATTGCTAATTTAATGTTTGAAACTCCAAAAAAAGTAGTCGAAAAATCATTTTACAAAACCTCCCTTCCACACCAGACATTTACTGTACCACCCAATCCACCACCACCAGCTGTGTTCTTAATTACTTGAATTAATGAGACGGTCTAACAATCACTGGAACAACATAATCTAAACAATTCCAAATATAAACAATAAATGAAAAATGTTGGTTCTAAATTAACTTAAATATATTTTACCTACCAAAAGAAGAAAAATAAGCTGGTAGAAATTGCAAATTACATGTAACATAAATGGCCACAACAAAGCAACTAGGCGAACAGTAATGACGTTCAGTAGGTTTCAGAGACAGAGAGAGACAGATTTTTTTATTTGTCATTATATTTACACACGTTTAAAACAAAAAGAAGTTCTATTTGGAAACAGCTCACTGGACAATTTCATCTTTTAAAAGTACTGCCTTGAAAAATAGTAAAAACAACTGTAAATTTACAGTTCTAACATTTTTTTCAAAGCTCATTATATCATAAAAACAGGTTCAGTAATGAGGTTTTCATAGCCCCATAAAATTGACCTGTTTTCACCCGTTCTATTAGATCCCAGCGCTGAATTTGATGCTGTCAAACATCAACGGCTCCATTGTGATAAAGGGATAAAGGTAGCAGAGCTAGAGTGGGTTTGATTTTATTTCTGCAACAGATAGTTTGTTCAGGTTTTTAATCAATCTTCCTCTAGCATTTATGAAGCACCACAGAGATTTGTGCTCCACCCAAATTTAATTTCACATTTGCTGTATAAATGCAGAATATTTATGATTTGCATGTATATGGTTTAATAGCTGCCTTTATCTGAACAAATTCAAATGATGATTTGCACTTTGTTTTTACCTGCTCTGGAAAGGTTTTCTTATAAAATCGTGCTTTTTGCAGATTTTCAATTCTCTTTGAACCAGCTGCCGCATTTCTTTCAACTTATTTTTTGGGGTCTTTACTTAGCACCATACATTATATTTTTTAGTTCTGAGAATTTTTTCTTATCTCTCTTTAGTGGGTTTTTTTATCTTTAAAATGATCACTTCATTTGGATTTATAGTTATACAT
>NW_015150795.1:608344-610592 GCF_000732505.1 Cyprinodon variegatus
CCAGATGCATTTGAGATATCAAAAAAGTACTCCAGAGTGTTGTTCAGCATGGGGGTGAGTAGAAAATGAAGGCTAATCATGTTTTGGGTGTAATATTCCTTTAAGTAACAAATGTGTGTACTTTTGACACCACTGTGTATAACTGTGTTAACCATGAGGACTTTTATTCGTCCCTCAGAAACTTGAGCCCCAGGCAACCGCCTAGTTTTGCCTAATGGTAACTCTATCACTTTTCCTACTTTATAAGCGTCTGAGTAGCTGTTTTTGTTTTATTTTATTGTTAAATCTGAATAATTCGTGCCTCCTGCATTAATCCGTTTTCAATGTCGACTGATTTCATCTAGAGCAAAAGGAAAGATATGGAAAGGTTCTGAAAGGGGAACATGTTGTCCTGTTAGATAAGCAGGTGGTGGCTGCAGAGAATGTACCGAACTGCAATTTTAACCTGCTTCTCTGCTTAAGAACTGTTTATGATTTTTTTTTTTTTACTTTGAGATGTGAGGAGCTTTGAGTTAATGCAGCAGCTCAGTAGAAATTAAAGCCTTAAAAGGCATTAGACTGAGGTGAAAACAGAGGTTTGGAAAGGAAGAATCAGGATAAACATGTCCGATCTTATTTAACATGTTCCTTCCTCGTCTTCTATGTAGTTTGACTCAACATTTTTCCAGCTATCTCTACCTTGATAATTTCTATGTTTACAGTTATGCAACGTTTCCAGCCGAGACGTGACATGCAGGCTGACGTATCAGATTTACGGGGCTGTGCTTGGTCATGTCGTGTCTCCTGGATGACGCCACGACGTCAGCTCCTTCTATGAGCAGAGGAGTGTCCAAGCAGCCAACAAAAGGCATGCGTCACACCTCGCTCTCATGTTAAACCTGAAAAGTTGGTTTAGGGATTGTTCAGTATGTGGATCTAGACACATTTTCACCGCAGCAACTTTATTCTCAGAGTTTCCTTCAGTCTGAGTTTCTGTTGGTCACTGAGTGAAGCCGGTCTACTCAGTAGGTTCAATCCGATTGTCATTCTTTCTTTCTTTTTTTTTATTTTTACATTGAATAACCTTTAAATACTTTCTTTAAAAGGACCCATACACATTTATTACACTGATATATAGCATTTACTGCATTTACAATGAGGACAGGGTGTCTTCAATAAAGGACTCTCCTGGGGATAATAAAAAGATCTGAAACTCCAACAGAGGTATTTTCTTCCTTCAGCAATGAACTTCAGGTAAGACATTCTAATAATATAACACAGAAATTGCACACATTACATAATACATCACTATTATTTCTTAATAATCAGAAAGTAGGCTAACAAACCGAGATGAAGTTTGAAAGGGGTTTAAAAAATTATTCAGTCAAATATCTTAATTAATATCAATTAATATTGATTAAAAACACAGCTGAATAGATCTTAAGTTTTGAAAGTATTTATAGGAAAACATCCATTTCCTCATCCTATTTTTATATAACTCTTAAACCTCCCGCCCCAAGTTGGCAGCATTCAGGAGAGGAGCTTATTATTTAGCTGCTCTGCTCCCACAGAAAAGCAACAGGACTTCATGGGGTTTTCCAGAGCTTTATTATTATAAGATCTCAATATATCGTCTATGTTTATGTATTGGGATATATCAGTATAAATTGCATTGGGAAATGTGTATTACGATACATATCTTATAGCCAAATTCTTGTCGCTTTACACTCCTAGTATTTGATCATAAATGAAGTCAAATCAAACGACTGTTTTTCAAGTTGGATTATTGGAAGAAATTCCTTTTAAATGCAAGATAAGTTTATTAATAGAGCAGCGATCATATGCAAGGAAAACCAAATAGTTTTACTAGACATCGGAGAATAGACACCAAAATAACAAAGGCTTAAAAGCACCAAATAAACAATTGCTTAAAATACAGATATTAAATGCATAAAAGTAAGTAAATATTGAGATTTTATTCCAATAAACTCTGCTTTGAAATAAATATAATGAACTCCATCAGCTCATATCCTTAAAATGGAGGGTATAAAAAAGGTCCTGTGAGACATGTCAAATATTTATGCAGTTTAAATCACTTCAATAGGATATACTCAGTAGATCTGGGCCACATTTGGAGAAATAAACTTTGGGATAAGGGATAAGGATACTCGATGTATTCGGCATGTTGTCAGTATTGAAAAAATGTTTAAAGAGTAGTTCTATTTTACAGTACTTTTTTTCACTTGTTAAGTGTCGCTACTCCTACTTA
>NW_015150795.1:612918-614146 GCF_000732505.1 Cyprinodon variegatus
CTTTGGCCCATTCTGAGCTAATGTAACAAGTAAATTTCCCTCCAACTGCAGTTGTTTATTTTGTCCACTTGGTGGCAGCATTACTCCAGTTTAGCGCATGCGCTGTGACGATGTAAACAGTGAAGGCCGTTTCTGTGGGTCGGTCCTTAGCAGACATTTGTGTACACGTATTACGGTTACATGGGCTGGACCGAGGAGTCAATGGGAGCAGGCTAACTTAACGCTGGCTAGCTCTTCAAGAACAAACCTAGCCGCTCCGGCTTGTCTTATTCTTCTACGCGCGCGGATAAAGCGTTTGTTAGAGGGACTTTTTCTCTGATTAGCGGAGCCTTATCCTCGTGCATGGGAAACAGGAGGCGCGTGCTGCTGCTGCTGCTGGCTAAAAACGCTTCAAGGTAAAGGATGTTCTCTTTTTTTTCTTGGGCTCGGTCTAATTACTGGAGTTGACTCCTGTTCACCGGTGGACTCAAAGTTATCCCCTTTATTGTGGCTGTGGTGACATTGCTCTGGAGTCATAGACTCTGTTATTACTGAACTCTTCCAGCCGGTTTTTCGCAGTATTACTTCGAACTGGTGTCGCTGGAGCTTAAACATTTGCAGCTGGGCTCTTTAACTGAAGTATCTGGGTGTTGACTGTGTTAAAATCATAATAATAAAGTTACTATTTAAGCTGTTAAGCCTTTAAAATTGTGTTTTGTTTAGCTTTGTGGTGTCTGCTCTCTATAATAAGGGTGTAACTTGTAGATTTTTCTGGAAGACTGTTGAATTTGATGCTAGATCCCCATGATAGGGCTCAGCACCATCGAACCATAAAAGGAACCTGGGCTTCTGAGGCTAAAGTCATTGTTTAGAGATGGAAATGTTGCAGAGATGTTGGACAGGCAGGGGGCTGAAGGTGCTACGCTGTCGTGTTGACTGTTTCTCAGACTGCAGACAGAAAAAAAACAAAAAACATATTGAACAGTGATGCAGTGGATGATAAACCAACCTCAGATTAGCATCTTCAAATCAATTCAGTTTATTTCTATAGCGCCAATTCACAACACGTCATCTCAAGGCACTTTAAAGTTCACCAGATCATCCAGTCAAATTGATTCAAAGTTTTCTATCTAAGGAAAACCAGCTGATTGCATTGACTCATTGACTCAAATGCAATCCCTCTCAGTTAGCACGCTTGCAGCGACAGTGGAAAGGAAAAACTCCCTTTTAACAGGAAGAAACCTCCAGC
>NW_015150795.1:615000-623268 GCF_000732505.1 Cyprinodon variegatus
AAGCTTTATCAAAAAGGAAAGTTTTAAGCCTAGCCTTAAAAATAGACGGGATGTCTACTTTTAAGTTATATATTTAATGCAGCACATTTCTGGAGTTTGCAGTAGCATATAAAAATGGGGCTAATAAGAGAAGGGTTTCAGAGAGCTAATGAGAAGTAGCGTAGGTCAGTGGTGTGAAGTAGCATGTGTTGGTCATTACAAGATCAGGAAGCCTGAAGCTGATCAGGAAAAGTAATAAAACAAATTATTTATTCTAATTTAATATAATTTAAGTATTTCTATTAGGCCTTTCTGACCTAAATGTAGAAAAAACAGGGATCAATGCTGGTATTTGTACAAACACTCACTGCCATTTATTTCTTCTTTAACGCTCTCTTTGTTGCACCCATTTATAACTTTAGAGGATTTTTTTTGTTGTTCTGGTAATAATTGATTTATAGATAATCCAATCATTGGAATAAATGACAGATGTATTATTTAGTGTAGCAGCCAAACGTTTCCACACAGGACATGAGCTGATTATAAACCCTTGTCTTTTAAAGCGGCGATGATCGACAGGCACAAACTGATGCTCAGTTATTGTATGAAATGTCATTCAGTACTTGACATTTTCAATTATGAAACATCTAAAAGTTTAAAGCTCTAGTGTGTCATTTTCTAACGGCCAGGCTGCAGACCTACCCTATCAACTGATACTGAGGTTTATTTACATTAGAGCAGCATCGAATCCATAAATTCTTCAACTTTTTTTTGTCAAGTTCATTAACGAGTACAAAAATTAGGAGACAAGAAAGTGTCCTTAATTGAACACTGTTTTTTTTGGAAGGAGGTCGGATAGACAACATTTTTTAAAATCAAAATGGAAGACAGAAACTAACGTTGGCAAAGAATGAAGCTGGGAAAGTTCTTAAGAGGTTTGTTAGTGGCTTTTAAAAAAGCTGTTTTAATTTAGTTCTAGAAGAACTGTTTAATGTTTAACCTCCAGCACAGACACACACCAGCTTCTTCTTCTCTCATCCCACCGCGCCGATCACTTCGCTAGCAGGCTCCTCTGATGTTCAGCAGTCCTCTAGCCATCACCTGCAGTTAGCCTCTAGATTCTAGCCTCAGCCTGCTGTCGTCTCTTCCTACTTTGTCCCTCTGGCAGGCTCCTTCTATGTCACTGACAAATTGAATAAAGGCAAAGTTATGTCTCTGACGCATCGCCTCTGCAACCGTCAAATCTGTCTCTGTATCTCTGTGTTGTCGTCGCACACCTCAAAAAAATTCTGACTACGCATTGGACAGTCGCAATCCTGCGCAGTTAAAAAGCAGCTGTGATTGGTCCTTGGTATGCCTTTCCGGATGTCTGTGTGATCGTTATTCTCGATTCAGTGCCGGGGTGCGCCATTTTTTAAAAACCGAGGAACAACTACAATGGACAACTATGACGAAAAGGTTAATCGAGGAGGTTTGGAAGTACAACCACTTGTACGATGCCTCAGACAAATTATATAAAGATGTCAAGGTCTCTGCCAAAACAGAGTTCTCGTGACCATCCACCGAAGTTCTCGCAAGTTCTTGAATTGTCTCCCCCTTGTGCTTTGGCGGGAAGCTGCTGTGCGTCCCTAGAAATTCCAGACCGACGGTTCAGAAGCATACCAGCAAAACTGGTTTGTGACCAAATCACAGCGACATTTGATGTGTGCGGTTGCAGAACGATAATCTGCCCTTAAGCCTAACGTTGTTCTGTTTCAGTTCTCCGCAATTAGCCTCTAGCTAACCCGAGGCATCTGTAGCCTCTTCCAGGCCATCAGTGCTCTGTTTCCTGCCAGGCCTCTCCAAGCTTCTGCTGTATCCCTCAGCTCTCTTCCCGAGCTAGCAGCAGAAACTTACCGCCTCTGCCGCTGTAGCTCGTCCCCTTATCGGCTATTGTTCTCGCACTGATTCCCTGCTGCTCCTCCCTAAGCTCAGGAACGCCGTCTCCCCTTACCTTTGTTGTCCAGGTGATTCGTCCCCCTATTTTGGGCACTCTGACCCAAAAAAAATAAATAAAATTGACCGATGGCAGAAGAGAGATGCTCAGGAAAAAATGCAACAACCGACTCTTGAAATCGATTGTCATTATAATAACCAGGAGGTTGCCGGTTGTGGCCGGTGTAAATCTAGCCTAAATAGAATTCCAGCACCTGGTGCGATGAGTAGACATAAACAGGGATGGTGCAATCTGCTGGCAGCACTCTGGATGTACCAAAAAAAACTAAATGGTGACTACTTAATAAATCCCAACTGTCTTACAAGACTTTGTGGTTTAAAAAAAGCTCTGCGTGGTCAAAGACCAGCTAATATTAAATTAATAAACAATCCTAAGAGCCTCTGATCAGAACATCGAGGAAAACTGGGTGTCAAGGTGAGAGCCTCGGCAGCTTTAGCCTCTCCTTCAGCGAGCAGCAGCATTCCCAGCTCTATTCCAGTCTTATTCCTTTTACAATCAAATATTATTTTACATATTTTTTATACACTGGATCTTGGTCTATCATTTATAGATTCCACACTTTTCCTGGGAGATGCCAACTAGCTTATCCAAAGTTGGCTGCTTCCTTGTTTACTCCAGTGTGTTACCTCCTTTGTTATTGTAAATATATAAAAAGGACTTTATTTACTAAAAACTAGAAAAGCATAAAACAAAACAAAAAAATAATAGGGCAATAGGATGCAGTAATCTTTCAGAAAGAGCAACCTGAGTGGGTCAGGCAGAGAATAAGCATGCTAACGTTAGCCTGCTCTGCATAAACCCATCATAAGGAGAAGTAACATTTGTATTTCTGACATTAGAAATATAGCTTGTCATTTTTCTGCTCTTTGTTACGGCCTCATGTTCATATTATTATCTGAGACTTGTGTACAAATACTTTCATGATGCATTTTGAAGGGCAGGTTTAGCTCTTTAAGGAAAGTTTATTCACCCTCTCCTCCTTTTATGCTGCCACAGCCTTTATAGGTTTTCAATCTTTATGCTTTTGTTTTTTATGACTTTCTTTTTTTAATTGAATAATAATTTTGAAAGATGCCATAGGAATAAAACATAGTTACTTATAAGGAGACAGAGTCCATGTTGTTGATCATATCCCAGCTGTCTGTGGAGTCTGTTTCTGTCTGCAGCTCACAGCTAATTGAACGTCTGGCATTATTGCTGCAGCACAGAAACCTTGGAGCCTGCAGAACATCCAGCCTTTAGCAGTTTAGCTGAGTTATTGTGTTTGACACTTTTACTGTCATCGCAGCCACAGCAACCCTGCTGCTGCTCACAGATTCATATCTTTGGCTAGATTTAACTAGCGTTTAAAAACTGGCAAACATCAGGCTTAAAAAAAAGAAGGGTTTGGCCAATACGTGTACCTGTGAGTGTTAAAGCTGGTGCATATCGATTTTATTGCATATTAAAATATTCAGCTATTAAATGTTCTAAGGAAATACTGACATGAGAATGAAGCTTGTTTGTATTTAGCCTGTTTGCAGTTTCAAATATTAGGTTTCAGTCCCTCCTCGGGTGGAAAACCATCTGCTGAAACTGGAGTTTCTGTTCTGAGTTGGGTCACAGCGCCTGAACTAGCGGCTCTTTTAACACTCCTGGTTTACTTCTCTGTTTTCTGGCTGTTTATAGGCGAACACTTCTTCCTTTACACAGAAAAAAAGTGTAACATGTAGCTGTTCATTCAAACTAATGACTGTAAACTGGATAAAATGATTGATTTGATTGCATAACTCATTATTTTTGGATTATGAGACATCAAGTTTGATTTAACCTAAACTAAATACATGTATAAAGGACCCAAAATAAAGTTTTATTTCTCTCAATATGTATATTTTTAATTCATGAGCTGCAGGTATTTTTTGTTTTTGTTTGAGTCACATGTGAATTGCGCTTTGCATGCTGCAGTCAGAGCATGTTCTTTGTCTCTACATCCTGGGTGGATTTCATCCATAAATAAATGCAAGTAGCAAAGCAGTTGCTTATAATCAATTTTATAGCTGGCTAGTTAACTAGTTAATAATAGCTAGCTGACGTCTGAGAGGGTTTATGCATTTACCGATAACGTAAGAACAATGAATCGCTAATGTTAGCTAGCCAAAAGCCCTCGCTCATTCAACCGGGCTACATCCACAGCTAAACAAACTTTGCTTGAAGGTACAGTGTGGAGTTTTGTTTGAGTTAAAGGTGCAGTAGGTGATCTTTTCTGACGCATTTTTTACCATGTGGCTTAAAGATCTCCCCACAGCCGCTTAGCAAGCAGGGAAATAGGAGGTCTGGAAGTGAAACTAAAATAAATGGTCCTCGCTACAGTGAGAAACAAAGAAAAAACCGCAACAATCACAAAAGACGGTCCGTTGTACACGATTGGTTCCTGACATGTCAATCATTGTCGTCTGCTTGTCCCTCCCCCCCTGTGCGCGTATCCTCATATATGAACAAATCGACCCCCCAATGCTCGTGCAGGAGGCCATGGCTGGAAGCCACTGTTATGCTACGTTCACACCTAAAGCAGCAAGAGCAGCCGAAACTTGCGTGCTGCTTGATTTTTAATGCTTGTACAAGTTTAGTTCTGCTGCGCGGCTGAAGCATCTTTGCTAGGGTGTGAAATGTTGGCTGCTGGGCCGCTGACTGGACTGGACCTCAGCAGAGAGCCATGAGCCACCCGTCCTCAACCCAAGGAGGGGGGCTGGGGACCGGTAAGCAGGCGGGGGAAGCACGGCGACGCAGGTATCCAGGCTACCATTACAAGGTCAGGTTCGGTCGCTGCGTCCCCCCCTGGCTCCCTGTTTCGACTACGTGCCGCACTGCAGTCGACCAAAATCCCAGTTGCTGCTTTACCTGCGCGGTGGAAAAGTGGGTCTGATGCTCGCTGGGCGGAGCTAACCTATCCTTTCTTTGCCTGGAACAATGGCAGCTATATTTGCTGTCATCAGTGGGGAAAAAGCAGTTTGAATCTATTTTGAAGTGAGAAAGTCTACCTGAAAACATGGTCAGTTCAGTCAGTTCATCAAGATTACCATCCTGCCTTCAAATGTTATTTCTGCCAGAGCCGCTCAGACCCCTGCACACCTGTGGTGCGCTGTCAGTAGGAATCCCATTCAACAGCAGCCTATGGCCCGGTCGCCTCCTCGCACTGCGCCGCGGCGGCTGGGAGGGGTTTTTCATGTACGTAATCCAAACTGCAGGCACCAGGATAATGGAAGCGAACATGTTTTTCCTGCAGATTTCAACATTTTAAGTTAATTTAGGCGTTAATAAACTGTTTCAGAGGAGTGATCGCAGCGCTCTGCATCATCAGTGCTGCTCCTGCTTCTCTAGACGCGCCGCAGACAGCATGCGCTTTCCTGTGTTTTGAAGGCGTGGTTTTGAGGGGTGGTCTGAAGGGAGAGGCAAGGTTGTGTATGTTCAGAAATATAACTTGCTGGAACCGTTTTTTCCAACAACTCCTACAGCACCTTTAAATGCTGGATACCAGGCCGTCACTGGCAGCAGGAGCCTCCAGTGTTAGGCTACGTTCACACCGGACGCAGCAGGAGCAGCAAAATTGCGTCTGCTGCTTCCTTTTTGCTGCTCTAGCTGCGCGGTGCAAAAGTGGGTCTGACGCGCGTTGGGCGGAGCTACTCTATCCTTTCTTTGCTTTGCAGCTATATTTGCTGTGATCAGTGGGAATAAAGTAGTTTTAATATGTTTTTAAGTGGGGGAAAATCCACCTGAAAACTTAATCAGTGCAGTCAGTTCATCCAGATTACAATCCTGCCTTCCAATAATATTTCTGTCTGAGCCGCTCAGACCCCCACATACCGGCGGTGCGCTGTCAGTAGGAATCCCATTCATCAGCAGCCTATGGCAAGGTTGCCTCCTCGCGGTTTGCCACAGCGGCTGGAAGGTTGTTTTCATGTACATAATCCAAACTGCAGGCACCAGGATAATAAAAGCGAACACGCTTTGTCGGCAGGTTTCAGCATTTTAAGTTAATTTAGGCGTTAATAAACTGTTTCAGAGGAGCGATCACAGCACTCTGTATCATCAGCGATGAGGCTGTCTCCCTGGCATCTCCCAGATCAGCTTCACTGATTGGTTTATGCGGTGCGTCGAGCAGCAAAAGTCAAATTTTTCCATCTCGAGCAGCGTGCGTCAGATGCTTAAACGCTCCTGACACGCTGCACCTGCTGCTCAAAACGCGGTGCAGGACCTTTTGCTGCACCTTGACGCGCGTCAACCATTGACTTTGCATGTAAACTCGCTGCGTCCGGTGTGAACGCAGCATTATGTTATAAAGAGCAGGAGGGCTGTTATGGTGAGCATGTTAGCAACGGATGCTAACTGCTACCGCTTGCTGAGGTTAGCTAATGTCAATTTACACCATTTAAGGCTATGTTAACAAGTAATAAATACATTTAAATTAATCTGTTGGCCAGGTGTTTTTATTATAGAGTTTATAAAACGGGAAATGAAAATTATTTTAGAAGTAAAGTCAAAGGAAATGTGAAAATTATAATTTGTTTAAATTAATCAACCAGCATCAATACAGGCATTAATTAATGCTCATTTAGTTTAAAGTAAGTACATTAGGTTGGTTCATCAAGTGAAGATTAGTGAACATCAACATAAAATAATCAGGTCATAACAAGTGATTAAATAAAAATTCTGTGAAGTCAAATATTTTAGATGTGATAACTGGATATTTTTTTTTTATTTGAGCAAGGTTATAATTTTTACAGTGTTAAAATACTCCTGGCTTGTTTTTGTAAGTGTTTGTTAGACTGAAGGTGTCTGTGGCTTCATAGTGGATCAGAGACGCTGAGGGTAAATAAAGAGGAGCTTTAAATCATGACGAGGAGTTGTTTTGTGTTGTTCTCCTGCTAGCTGAGCTGTAGCATTTACTCAGGTTAATAACCTGTTGTGATCAAATTTAATAACAAAAGCCTTTGTTCTGGAAAGGAGGGTGAATTATAAATAATTGTAGATCACAGATCCTCTGTAATCCTCCTGATGCATTCTGCATCGTCATAACGGTACGAGCTGCGGGTCATGCTGGTTGACTCGGGACACGTGACCTGGAAGGTGAGGTCAGCCTGTAATGGTACACCGTTTCCTAGACCAGAAGTGTTACTCTCTAGTCTTGTTTTATACATGTGGACAAGACAGTCAACTTTTCCCCATGCGGTTAAGCATCTTAACGTTTTGTTTTATTCTTTTTCTCGCTGTAGCCTGAGAAAATCTACAAGAGATCTGAAATGGATACGGTGCAAAATTCTTTAGTTATGATTTTTAAAATTAGATAAAGTTAGGATAAAATCCCACATAGTGAGCAGAACATCTGTCAGGGTTATTTAATTGTGGGGTTCAGCTAATATAGCATTGGTATTAATTTATAAGGAGAAAAAAGGGATTTATATGTTTAGTGTCTCACAAGTGATTACACTGCACAATATTTTGTAAATAACACAAGATATGTTTTAATTTCCGGTATGATACAGATGTTTCTGCTCTGAGTGTTGATTTTATAGGATTTCAACAGGAATCACATTTTATAATTTTGTTGTGTAGCATATTAGAAAAGGCTCGATCAGGTGATTTTATGCAGAGAGTAGCACCAATCAGCTCGCTTATCTATTTGCTTGTTTCCAATATGAGTATTGGATGGGAGCTTCCCTTGAAAACACTGTAGACTTCCCACTTTGTTACCATGTAAACGAGGCGTTTGCATAAATCAACACACAGCCATTGATTTCTTAACCACTGGCAACAAAAGTAAGTACACCCCTAAAGGAAAATGTCCTAACTATGCCCAATTAGCCATGTTTTTCTGCTCAGTGTCGTGTTAATATTTAAATAGCCCACAAATCACTGAAAGTTCCAAGAATTGTTTTTTTTGTTTAGTTTTTTTAACCCATGTTTCCAGAAATCCTGTGGAGTTTGTGTGTCTGAAAGGCGGCTAAACATTTATTTAAATCAGCTTAATGAAGTTTAGCTTTACTGTCCTGAAGACTTTCCAGAGAAAACAGTTTCTGATTAACTTTTTGTGGCAAAGTGACAATGACAACAATGGTATTTGCGATAGGTCAGTTGTTCGCATACCTTATATTTAGGGATGCACGATATTGGGATTTTGGCTGATATCCGATATGCCGATATTTTAAAACTCATGCAGCCGATAACCGATACCGATGTTAAAGCTGGACAAAAATAAGTAGTCATTGAAAATAGCAGTTTTATTATCCATTTCTGACACTTTGAAAAATAATATACTC
>NW_015150795.1:623748-636210 GCF_000732505.1 Cyprinodon variegatus
TAAATATCGGTGGGGTGGCCGATGTCCGATATTCAGTTTTAAGGCCGATACCGATAGGGGGCCGATTATATCGTGCATCCCTATTTATATTCTTACGTATTGTTCTCTGTTTGAATATTTGATCACTTAATCAAACCCCTTTTCTATCAGTCCACTCTATAAAATAGGCAAAACCGGAATGTACGATTAATGCTGATATCGTATTGGGTCAATATCGATATTGGCCAATACTCAAAGCTGCAATTACCGTATTTTTGCGACTATAAGGCGCATATAAACGTCTTTTTTTTCCCCCTCAAAATGTGCGGCGCGCCATATAGTGCGGTGCGCCCTATGTGTGTTGTTACTGCGGACGTTGTTGAGACCACCATGAGAATTTTAAAGGGGGAAGTGTGGGCGTGGATTGTGTATAAAAGAACAGGTATGTGCTTTATGCAGAACATTGTTGTCCTAACAACCCTGAAAATGGCAAAGAGACACGCCTATGAAGCCCAGTTTAAACTGAAGGCTATCAGCTACGCAGAGGAACATGGAAATCAAGCAGCCGCGAGAGAATTCAAGATTAATGAATCGATGGTTCACAAATGGAGGAAGATGGAAAACGAACTCCGACAGGCAGAGGAAAGACTCGAGCGGAGCGAAGAAGGGGAAATTGGTGTGTCTGATTTAGCGCAGCTGTTTAATTCAGAAACAGAGGATGATGACTTCAATGGGTTTGATTAATACTTTGTAATAAATACATGAATAAAGCACAATCATACTCAGTTTTGCTCCCGCTCTATTTTTAAATACGCAGTAGAGGTATTTAAACGTAGTAGAGGATATGTACCGGTATATAAAACCAGCGCCCTATAGTCCAGTGCACCATTAAATACAGTAATGGCACACATAACTGAGACTGCGCCTTTTAGTACGGTGCACCTTACGGTCGTGAAAATACGGTATATATAATATAAGTTGCATTGAGACACTCCTATTAGTTTCTACCCAGACCCTGCTTTAAACTCTTCTCTGATCTGTCTGCTGTGCTCCTTTCTCTGCATGTGCTGGTGAAGTTTCTCAGTCATCCAGGTCACAGTCATTCCAGAAAAGTTAAAAAACAATCCACTGCACTTTTTTCCAATTTTGAAGACATTTCGCTTCCCATCCAGGAACCTTTTTCAATTAAAAATGTCAGAAATAGCGTTGAATTCAAGGCTTTATACAGTAGCCCAACAAAGCCTTGTTTTTGTTTAAAAATTTTACAAATTGAAATGGATGAACGGGTCCATTCCTTTGGAATCAGAGTAGTTTGGCTTCTTTGTTAGCCTGCAATACCCCATACCTGTCTATGTCACTGAAAGGAGGTTGTTAAAGGGAAGGGGCGGATCCGTTCGTCCAGTTCAATTTGCATGTTTTCTAAGCCAAAAAAAGGCTTTATTTTTGGTCCACACTATAAAGCCTCGAATTCAACGCTATTTCTGACATTTTGAATTGAAAAAGCTTCCTGGATGGGAAGCGAAACGTCTTCAGACTTTGAAACAAAGTCCAGTGGATTGTTTTTTTTTTTACTTTGTTTGTGCTGTTTGATAACTATTGTTCTCCAACAAACCCCTCTGAAAACTGTATGCAAAAGGACAAAAAGGAAATAATTTTCATGACTTATTACTTTTCGTCTATTTTTAAAAGGTGTAACAAGTGAACTTTCACACATTTTCAGCTACGTAATTGCAGCCAGCCATAATTTCACTGGAGCTGTTTTTCTGCACAGTAAAAAGCAAAGTTTTCCTCTAAGGAAACTGTCGTCCAGAGAACAGATTTGATCATGATGCTCTCATTCGGGATGCTGTTTCTGTCCGGTTTGTTGCTCCTGTAATGGAGGAAACAAACCGATAAGAATCTGGACTTAATGTCACAGTTAAAGTTGTTCTTTTTTTAGGCGCAGTAGGAAAGCCTCACATGTGGTTTGAATTTCTTTCAGTCATAAGCCAGTGTCTAGACGTTCTTTATTTTCTACCCCACCAGAAGGTTTGCAGCCTTTCCCTGCATATTTATTTTTTTTCTTTTTTCATTTTGCTTGTGTAGGAGTAGCCTTCAGCCAGGCCTGTTGAAATGTTGAATGTACGCTTGGAAAGTATGAGCTTCCCTGTGCGTGTGAAGTGAAAGATCCTCTCCACCTCTCCCTGAGCATGCTGTTGTGAGCCCAGCCTGGCGCTCAGCGCTCTCACATCATGGCGGTGTCCAGTGCTCGGCCTCAGAGGGTTATCAACAGCGAGAAACGCAATATAGAGACGCCTGCTTTAATTTCCGACAGCCGTGATGTGGCTTTTAGAGGCATTTTTATTTGCGATAAGAGAAACACTCCTCACTTCTCCTTCTGCTCTTTTTCACTTCCTCAATCTCCTCACAGTTCTGTTACCAGGGCCTTCCTCCTGCCTGGCTGTGAGCTTCATTAGCTATGCTCCCTGCATTTCAGGACCCCTTTCAGTTCCTCGGCGAACAAAAGCAGCAACAAACCCAGTGTCCAGGATTTATGGGGAAGCCATGCTTTCTTTGGCATCGGCTCACCAGACAGAATATCTCCTAAAGCCACCTGGACGCCGGTATCTGGGCGAGCAGGACTTTCTCCTGGCCTGAAAAAAACTATTTGAATTTGCTCATGTTGTTCAGAGGGGGGGTATTTATCATTAGGCAATACTAGGCAGTTGCCTAGTTCCTGGGGGCCCCATAAAAATCTGTTTACATGCATGGTTAATACAACTTTTCCTTATTTGTACACATTAATAATGTTTTTGATAAAAGAATGCCATCAGAACGCTGATAATATTAAGTTTGTCTCGGCAAAAACAGGAAGGAGCAATCAGCTAAGTGAGCTTAGTGCTTGGAAAAAATCTTTCATTCCTTTTGAGACAGCATGAAAAACCAGCTGAGTACAAAACATAGAGAGGAAAACAAGAAGAAGAGAGGGACAAAACCTAGAACAGATAATGGATGTCTATTCTATTAACATTTCTCTATCTGTAGAATGGGGCTGTTTTATGTTTTGCCTTCTTAACTCAGAGGGCCCCCTGCCTGTTTTTGCCTATGACCCCAAATTTCCTAAATCCGCCCCTGTTCAAAAGTTGTTGCTCTATCGTATTAAATATGTCTGCAGCCAGAAACTTTACAGCTTTATAGATAACAGAAAGAGACGAAGAGCTGTTGATCATCACACACAATTCTGTCTTTTATTTGATCTACAGGGGCCAGTGCCCCTGTAGATCATGTCCTGGCCCCTATAATGGCCCCTGTACTGAAGACATAATACGGTACTCAAAGGGAATGGAACAGACATAGTTACTGATAGGTCCTCTGGATCTATTTCATTTTTTTTCTTTACAAATTCTGTTTTTTCTAATTATTTAAAAGCAATAAGATGATAGCTTCACTGGTATTGAGATAGGATGCCATTTCTGCTAAATGTTTTTTTTTTTTTCAAAACAAATTGCTCAAATTTGTACAGCTCAATTTATCAGTTTTTCTTGAGTTCTAATTCAGATTTTATAGAAAACTGCAATTTTATCTTAAATCATGACAAAAATATGTTAAATTCCTAAATTATGAATGCATATTGACCTAATAAGGTATTTTAATTAAACCTATTAAAAAAGAATTCACTTCATGCAGCTATCTTAATATATTTGAATGCCTGGCCCTGTTTTTTATTTCATACTTTTCTGTGCCCCCATGAAAACACGCTGGCCCCCTCCTGCCCACCTGATTCATTTGGTCTAGAACCGCCACTGTCTGAAGCGTTCAGCTTTTTACTGTCACTTTTATTTTTTGGTAAAAAACAGAATCGCATATTTTTCCACTTTTCATTTTATTTTAATGAGAATTATTTACACTTAAAGTTTATTTACTTATTTTTTTTAGATTATTAGAGCCCTAGTGCCCTTATTTTTATTATTTTGAAAATATGCGGACAGGAAAGTGTGTTACAAGACGGGAGAGACATTTGGAAAAGGTCAGCAGGACCAGGACTCGAACCTACGACAGTCGGTATATGGGTCATGCGCTTCTACAAAAAGTATTTGATTTATGGCTGAAACAATTAATCTGATAAATTATTGAAATAATGGTCAACTAATTTACTAAAACATGCCTTTAGCTGACAGAGAAACCCACTTACAGCAGGAATTATACCAAAATAAAATAAAAAAAATATATAAACATTTTGCATTTAAGATAAGAAAAACCTTTGTCATCTGTCAATATGCTCCATCCAGAACTCCTTAAGCGGAAAAGGTTTAGTTTCAACTGGTTTAATTTTGGCTATCCGATTTTTAATCAAAAAAATAATCGAAAATTAATCTATTTACAAAATAATCTCTAGCTCCAGCCCTGATATGATTAAACATGCATTAACTTTTATTAATAATCATTGCTTTATTATGAGTACAGCTAATTAACTCTTCTGCCCACTGAGTCCTCCATCCATCTCTTAAAGTCTAAAAAAGGTTTATAAAAGTCTGAATTCAGCTGATTTATTTCATTGATTTGATTCTTTGCACGGCGGTGCATTATAATGATAAACAGAGTAAACATCATGACCTAAAACAAGGTCAAATACGGTGAATCTTTTTTGTTTAATAGATCCTACTTTCTGAGGTGAACAAAAATCACAATAAAACCAACATTTAGGAAATAAAATGAGGCAGGGCTCAAAAATCTTTATTTAATCAGAAATCTATCAGACAATAACAGCAGCGGTAGTGGTTCCAATGGAAGATGCTTTAAACCAGACGCTGCCTAAAGTTTGCTTTCATAGACCTGATGACTGTGTGGCTCCTCCTCTTGGTTTTCTTCAGTTGTATATTCCTTAGTGTGAATTGCTCGGTTTCTGTTCAGATTGTTTAACCTTGAGGCTAATGTGCGGCTTGCAGAGCTGATCCCTGCCGAACAGCTGGGGTTTGCACGTCAGCACCATATATTTACATGCCGGTCTGCCTGCATCCTGAGGGACCACCAGTCACTCAGGATCTCAGTTATCTGCTGGCTAATGCAAATAAACATCAGACCTAAATCACAGAGTTAGCCTACAGCTGAGCAAAAAAAAAAAAAGCTGAACTTTTCTATTGACCTGTTGCAGAAAACACCATAATCATGATAAAAATGAATTGAAGCTTTCTCTGTGGTATTTCTCCACTAACATCGCTCTTTACTTATCATGTGCTGTATGTTCTTCGATGTACGCTCCCTTACTCCTGTAAATAGGAGCAAACTATTTTTCTATACTTTCTGAACTAAAATACCTAACTTAAGCTAAAGCCGGGCATACGCTGTGCAATATTTTCAATCTTTTTACGCAGCTACAGCTCAAACTGTACGAAGAAACCACAGAGTTTAAATGTTCAAAGCGCACGATGTATGTTCTCAAACTGTGCGGCCCAATGCTCCGATGGGATCTACCGCACACCGCACAACCAAAAACCACACGTCGGACTGAGCGCAGAGAGATGGCGCTGGTCAGACTCTGCACGAGTTTCTAGTAAATCGGCTCGTATCTCTGCTTCAACAGCAGGATTCGTCCACAAACACCTCAGGAGGGCCAAAGAATTTCAAGTATGTTTGATTTTCTCCCAACCTTACTATTCCTGATCGGGAGGTGGTCCTGAGATGCAGATCTGCCCTCGTTACCCCCTGTATACTACTAGGGGTGTAAATAATAATGGTTTTGTATCGATGCATCGATTCAACAGCCGACGATCAGATGTATCGATACGTCTGCAAGAGAATAGATTCATGTTTTTCTTTCATCCGGTCTATTTTTATCCATTTTTCTCCTGGGCGTAATTCTCCTCCCGTGCATTTTTAAATTATGCTCAATATTGAAGCGTGGTCTGAGTGGCCGTATCTAAACCCACAGCTACACGCTGTGGGTTTAGATACGGCCGAGGCGGAGAGGAAGTGGGGGTGAGTTTAGTCCGACGACGGAGGGACATGAGGGCCAAAAAGAGCGGAGATCCAGGTGGAAAAAGGGTCCCAGCGTTCTTGCGCACCTCGCTCTTCTAGCTGGTCAAACTTCACGAGTTATTTTCCGCAATTTCGGTCATAAAAACAAAACAAGCTGGCCTCCTGTCTGCGGCGCTGTCTGCGGTCAGCTACAATTTGGGAGAGGTGCAGCGGAGCGTCTGTGGAGGGGGCGGGACGTCTGGAGCCAAGGTATTGCATTGCACTCATTGCACTGATTTTGTGCAGTATTTTTTGATGCAAGGCCTTTCAGAATCTATAAGGCAGGGGTATTATTATTTTTCAGTGAATGAGGTCTTAATAGGAATAAATGGAGAGCAACTTCTCTATTTTCTGTAGTTTCTCAAAAAAAATGCATAACGATATTACAGCTTTCATTGATTCATTTCAAATTTGAAACATTGTCTAGCCTGTAAGGTGTAAAAAAAATTTATGGAATCGAATCAAATCGTGGCGTATCGAAAATAATCGAATCGTTGGGTCAGGAAATCGATACTGAATCGAATCGCCATGATGGATGTGTTTTACACCTCTATATACTACACAACACCATCAGGCTGGAACTCGGATTGATAAAATTCTCGCACAACTGGAGAATCGAGCCGAAAAGGGCAGAAAATCGTACATTGTATGACCGGCTTAAGCCTCTTCTTACACTATTAAAAAGGAGAAGAATATAATTTTGTAGCAACTATCAGTATCAAGAATGAAAATTATGCATTACTGAGTGAAAGTGGCTTACAAGACAAGGGAGAGACATTCAGGAAAGGTCAGCAGGGCCAGGAATCGAACCTACAACTGTTTTTATGTTTAAAGAAATATTTTTATTCCTTTAATTATTAGTAATTGCTTATCTCCATGGAAACAAAAAGTGGTATAGATTATTGAATACTTTCTTGGGTATTGATATTGAGTTAAACGGTCTCATCTCCTGCAGGTTTTTCTTCAGAATTTCCGGGTATTTAGTCGAGCCATCTTCCATGAACTTTCCCCAGCTTCTCTGAGCCCAGTCCTTTTATACGTGTGATGCGTTCACTGCCACATGTCACGGTTAGCTTGTTGTGTTGGTTTTCCTCAGTCTGAAGGAGTTTGTTTGGTAACCAAAACACGACTTCTTCTGGTTTCATTCGAGTACAGGCCATTGTTGTACCACAGATGGATTAATTGAGTGGCGTGACAATAGCTGTCCTGATACCTGAGCTGTGCTTCTCTGCAGCCTCTCCATAGTTACCATTCCCCTCTGCAGTCCTATGATCAATGATGGGCTTTGGGAGGACGCTGGTTCGCAGTAAGCTACACAATGGGGTTAAATATGTTGACCTTTGACCTAACTCAACCTTACCCCTGACCCACAGCTGTCTTTAAGCTACGGCTGCACCTATCTAGTATTTTACTAATCAATTCATCTGTTTTTTTCAGTAATCAATTCATGTAGAAAGAGGTACTTTTGGTGAACAAATATTTATAAATAGACAAATATTTCAAATATTAATGTAACATTACATCAAATTAATCTTTAATGGAGAAATTTGTTATAATTTATGTTCATGAATATTTATAATTACTGCTGTTGGTACATTATTGTTCAGTACACAGCCAATTTTTAATAAGATTAATCAGAATTAATCTAAATAACTGTTTCAGCCCTACTTTAAAGGAGGGTCCAAACCGGGTGGGCGATATATCAGCTATACTCTGTCTCAATTTATCTCCACGCGATGGTTAAAATGACTTTATTGCGACCATCGAGTGCAAATTTTCATGGCAAGACTGAGCCCATATGCTATGAACGCATCACTCGCTCCTCCTCCAAACCACAAAGCGGTCTGTTTTCTGAGTTTCAGGGACAGTGTACATTAATAAGCATTCCTGCAATTGCACCAGAATTATAAGGTTATTTTTAATCTGTTGTCCCCGGACAGTTCTTAAAATTGTCTACCTAAAAACACAACAGTAGGAATTTTACAATGAAAAAAACAAAAATAAGAAGAAATAAAAACAGCAATAACGCGTCAAAACATGTTTACCTGTCCGGTGCACTTTATGCACCGGACAGGACCAAAGTGCTGTACACAATCATAAAATACAATAAAATTATAAAATAGAAAAAAACAAAAACAAGTGTAAAATACTTATTAGTATACAAACAGATTAAAACAAAGTAAAACCTCTCAAATTGTGCAAAAAGCCAAGGAAAAAAGATAAGTCTTAAGTTGTCATTTGTGAAAAGCTTCTATGTGCAGCCGATGGTGAAAAAAATGCTTTGAATAAATAATTTTACATAAAGCTTTAATTTGCAATCAATTTTTCAAACATAAAGTGTTAATTGACATATACAAATGCAACTTTAGGCATTATGTGGCTAAGAACATAAAGTTTTCAAGGTTATTTGATCTTATCGTGATATATATTGTGTATTGTGATATAGCCAAAGATATCATGATATTAAATTTTCTTCATGTTGCCCTCCCCTAGCATGAACCACTTTTAGTTTTTATGTTGAAATTCGTTTATGATCCTTTTGACGTTCCCCTTTAAATGTAGGCATATTTACTGCTTTATTTTTTACTTTTTTATGGCCCTGTGTCATAGGAAGCAATTCAGTGGAAAAGCATTGTTTTTTTTTTTTTTAGATCAATAAACTATAAACTGTTTCTCTCTGACTTCCTTGAGCAAAGCACACCACTGCCATCTTTATCCTGTTTAAAAACTGCATTTGTTTGGTTTTATTTCCTTGTTGTGGTTCATATCTTCATCCTCAGTTTCAATCAGAGGCACTAATTTTAGACAAATATCTGATCTCTAACGGTCTTTTTTTGTATCATAGGTCATTGTTCTCTCATTTTAAAACATATTTCTTTTGTTGTTGTTTCCTCTAAAGTAATTGAGATGAATTTTATTTATTTTCACAGACGGGTTTTAAAAAGTGTTTCATAAGAGGGTAGAGCCAACCAAATCCAACACTGTACAATAGAG
Organism: Cyprinodon variegatus; assembly: GCF_000732505.1. Lineage (NCBI taxonomy): Eukaryota > Metazoa > Chordata > Actinopteri > Cyprinodontiformes > Cyprinodontidae > Cyprinodon > Cyprinodon variegatus. The sequence continues at coordinate 632,716 of NW_015150795.1, forward strand.
AAAACAAAACCTAATATAATCATAAAGGCGAATCATAAAAGCTCAAGCCAGGGAGAATCTTCTTGGAATATAGATAAAGAGATAAAACTTTCCTTCTTTTAAAGGTTTTTAATCTTCCATTTTAGATTGTTTTTTGTGTTGCTACTGTGTTACTACAGCCAGGCTCCGTTTCCTGAATAAAATAACTCATTTTATTGGTAAAATAAAGGCGGTGACTCTCTTTGGTAGAGCTGTAAGTGTTCCCACTCGTTCTTTTCTAAGGAAAGCAGAGCTGCCTGATTTAAACAGCAGACTAGAAGTACTATCTTGAATAAAGCACTTTGACCCCTCCTGCCTGTATGATCAGCATATGACTGCAAGGCTGTGTGAAGTCGGTCGAAGGTTCAGAAGAGGCTGTTGGTGAAACTTAAAGTTCAGCCGTTTTAAAATCAAATCCTTTCTTGGTAAAGTTGTTTGTCATGGAGAGAAGCTGAAGGGGTTGGATTTTTTTGGAGGGAAAAAAGCAGGTAGGAAAGTTAATGTTACTTTTTATGCTATAACAGAGGGGTTTATTTATTATTTCTTACAGTGTTTATGAAAAGGGAATGCTTTAAAACTTTTTATTCTACCATAATAGGCATGTATGCTAGCATGTATAGTTAGCCAAGGTTTGATCTCTGCTCAGATTAAGTGTCGCTCTTCTGCTGAGTAAATTCTCTTCCATTATTGTTGGCAATTTTTTTGTAAATGGAAATTTAAAAAAATGCAAATCAGAAAAAAAAAGAGAAAACTGCCGTTTTCTCAGATTCTTTTTTTTCATAATAATTTTTTTTAAAATTTCTTAACCATTTCTTTCAGTTTAAAAAATTTTCTTTGATTGCTTTCTATTTTCGATAGAGTTTTCTTGCTCACATTCTCTGCCTGTTGGAGCTTAGCAACAGCGTTTTTATTGGTCAAGAGCAAACGTTTCTATTGGCTTGATGTGAAGAAAATGTCATCTGTAAAACACAATTTGAAAATAATAGGATTCGTAATAGCAAATATAAAAAAATAGAAATTTCAATAAAGTATAGAAAAAATATAAAATCTATAGAAAAAAATATAAAAAAGTGAAAGAATAAAATCTGAGGAAAAAAAGCAGTTATTTCAAAGTTTTATTCCTGCATTGCCTTTTTTATTTTTTCAACATTAATGGAAAAACTTTACTCCATAGTTTTCAGGGTGAAGGTGACATATTAAAGTAAAGGCGTTCCCTGTATTCTTGTTTTATCTATAACGGAGCTTTGTTATTGTTAATCTGTAAAGGAGACGGCTAAACGGTGATGTTTTTAGTCCGCATCCATTCTTGGTTGTCATGATTCTGGCCTGACTCTGCAAGTATTTACTGCTACACGAGCAAGCGGTTTGAAGCATTGATTGGGAAATCAGAGAGGGATGAACTAATTTGCTGAAAGCTAAGCAGCATCATCGATCGGTTCCACACAGACTGGATGCTGTCTGATCTTCACTTCTAACTGAATTTAAATGCTTGCTTGTCATAATAAACATGAGAACAAGAAAGGTGTGACACGGATGTGAAACTGAGCTCTCTGAGGTTGGAACGATGCCTGTTAACGTGTGAATAAAAAGACTGATTTTTGGGATCTTTCTCCTCTGCAGGTGGCGACAGACAAGGTTGCTGGAAAGCTGAGTTCTACTCTCTCATGGGTAAAGAACTCGGTTTCCCACACTGTCAGTCAGATGGCTAGCCAGGTGGCCCCGCCCACATCTCTACAGACCCCCGCCACTTCCTCCTCCACATCTCTGTCCTCGCCTGCCCTCTCGCCGTCCTCGCCGGCGCAGCTTAGCCCCGATGATGTGGAGCTGCTCGCCAAGCTGGAGGAGCAAAACAGGTTGGTACCCTGGCTGCGTCATAAAGGAGGAAATGCTCTATCTTTGAAGAGAGATGGGCTTTTCTTTTCATTTTTTAAAGCAGGTGATGACTGTCTGTGAGAGATGAGTACCAGCGGATATTTTTTATTTTTGTTTAATATTTGCATCATTAATAAGCCAAAGAATAAGGCTTTAAAAAATGTAACCAGCTTCAACTTTAAAGTCACATTAGAACCACTTTAAATTCAGATAATTTTAGAAAAGACAAATTAACTGTAGGTTCTTTAGTGCTGATAAACTCTGCATGTATTTTGTGTCAGTTTCACTGCAGGGGGTTTTCTGGGAAGGTCCTGCAGGGAAAACGCATCTTTAAAAAAAGTCTTAGGTCGTTGTTGGTGACTGTTTCTCTTCCTTTTTTTTGTTCCTTGGGATTAACGCTGCGTTCACACCGGGCGCAGCAGAAGCAGCGAGTTTACATGCAAGGTCAATGGTTGACGCGCGTCAAGGCGCAGCAAAAGGTCCCGCAGCGCGTCTGAGCAGCTGCTGCTCGAGATGGAAAAATTGAACTTTTGCTGCTTGACGCGCCGCATCAACCAATCAGAGAAGCTGATCTGGGAGCTGGCCGTGAGACGGACACATCGCTGATGATACAGAGCGCTGTGATCGCTCCTCTGAAACAGTTTAATAATGCCTAAATTAACTTAAAATGCTGAAACCTGCCGACAAAGCATGTTTGCTTTTATTATCCTGGTGCCTGCAGTTTGGATTATGTACATGAAAACCACATTCCAGCCGCCGCCGCGAACCGCGAGAAGGCGACCGGGCCGTAGGCTGCTGTCGAATGGGATTCCTACCGACAGAAATAATATTGGAAGGCAGGATGGTAATCTGGATGAACTGACTGCACTTTTTAAGTTTTCAGGTGGATTTTCTCACTTAAAAACATATTAAAACTACTTTATTCCCACTGATCACAGCAAATACAGCTGCAAGGCAAAGAAAGGATAGAGTAGCTTCGCCCAACGCGCGTCAGACCCACTTTTCGACCGTGCAGTCAGAGCAGCAAAGCTGCTTTAGTGTCAGAACAAAACCGATAAAAGCAGCAAAAAGGAAGCAGCATTTTGCTGCTCCTGCTGCGTCCGGTGTGAACGCAGCAAAAGAGATGAACCCTGAACTAAAGGTGGAGTTTTGCTCTGGAGGAAGACCAAACGTTACTGAGCTTTTTTACATTCATCCTCTGCTGTTCATATCTTCCATGAACTTCTCATTATAGATCAATTCTACCTCTGGTTGCAAATACAACATTGACACCATGCTCACTGTCAGTTTATAAAGTTGCTTTAAAATATTAGGAGACAAATATAATGTGGGAAAACAAAAAATGCACTGCTGCCTTCACCGAGACAGAGAGAGAAGAGTTAATCATTCTTCCTTCAAGCTTTTAATCTTAAGATCTGTGGCTTATTACATCACTCTTATTTCAATCTGATCCAGATTCAGTTTCATATTCAAACTGAACCTTGTTGGGATTTCCTGATCAGATAATGATGTTAAAAATGTGTTCCAGTATCAGCCTTAAAAATAAATATTGTAATAAATGGACATGAATCTAAAATCTCAGATTTTAGCACGCTGATAGAAACA
>NW_015150795.1:636860-638670 GCF_000732505.1 Cyprinodon variegatus
TTTCATAGTATACCTTTAATAAGTTAATTCAAATTAAGCATAACAATTAAATACGCTCAATTTCCTTTAAAAACCAGAGTTTCCTCTTGTGTCAAGATCATAGTTTGATAACACAAGGAGGTAATTATTTTTGCAATATGCTGAACTTAAAAAAAAAAAGTATATCAATATATTTGCCATTCCATCTGCATTATATACTGTACAAATAAACAAAAAAAAATTTTTCTTACACATTATAAAATTAAAATTACTTCCAATTTCCAGTGTTCACAGATCTAAATATTTCATTACCCTATGCGGTACGTTGCTCTGATATAGTGTCGGACATTTTTTTTTTTACTGCCTTTTAATGAAGTGGACGCTGACTGTGATCTAGTTCTGTTTTTGTGTGTTTAATCCAGCAATTAGTGGTTGGAGGGACTCAGCTGCACTTTTAAACAGGTGCTTCTGGTTCTTTCCTCTCAGGAATGTTAAAATCTGCCTAAATTTGGCTAAAACCTAGGGCTGGGCGATATAGAAAAAGAGCTTATCGATAAAAAAAAAAATGCATATTGATCGATATCGATAATTATTGAAAAGATTTGAAACCATATTTTATGTGCAGCTCTGCCTGGACATTTTATAATATTGCTAAATGATTTAATTTTAATAAAGAACACAAACACAGACTTCGAATAAAATTTTTATTTAACCAACCATAAAGAAAAAGAACTTAAGAGACCTGAGTTATGTAATTAAATACTGACAAAGAATAAACTAAAGTGACCAGAAAAGTGACCAAAATAAATATAACAAATAAATAAATGGACAATTGGAGACCCCCCCCCAATGGTTTTTTTGGGGGGGTCTCCAATACTGTAGCTCACTCTTTGTTAGGGACATGAAGGACCCACAGTTGAAATGGGCCTCATTTTAAAACAAACCTATTGTTTGTATTTCCAAACCAACAACTTGAACGTTTATGCAAACATGTCTGCAGTTGAAGAGTGTTTGCAGACCTTCCAGAGACTCCTGGCTATTTCTCTTTCCCCAGTTCACCTCCCCATGACGTCCTGACCTCCTTCCATCTGGTATCATTAAACCACGCAGCTCTTAACCCTGTGTTCAGCTGGTTTTTCACACCTTACTTTGTGTTTGTATGTTATTAAGTAAAGCAGCTGACTAAACATTAACCAAGACTTACAGAACCATATTGTCTGTCTGTCTGTCTGTCTGTCTGTCTGTCTGTCTGTCTGTCTGTCTGTCTGTCTGTCTTATCTAATCTGGTCTAATCTTATCGATCTATCTGGCGTTATATTGCAAGATCTTAACATTCTTATTGTTCTCATACCTGTTGTTATTGACCATATATATATATATATATATACATACATACATATGTATGTATGTGTATATATATATATATATGCGTGGTCGGCAGAAAATCAAACACCTGTATGTATGCTAGTATGCATGTATACGTATGTATGTTTTTATATATATATATATATATATAGATATATATAGATATATATAGATATATATAGATATATATATAGATATATATATATAGATATAGATATAGATAGATAGATAGTGTTTGATTTTCTCCCACGCGTTTGCTGATCGGAAGGTGGTTGTGAAAGGCTGATCGTCCCTCGTTACCCCATGACTGAAAAGTTGCCCAAAAAAAACGCACAGTGTTTGTCCGACTTTAAAGTACTTTCAGAACTTTTTATTCTGAATACAACCCCCCACCCCCCCAGCAGACTAACACCTGAATGAAATCCAGCAGGTTGTAACTCGCCAGCTGGAGGCTTTGACGAGTTAA
>NW_015150795.1:641970-643437 GCF_000732505.1 Cyprinodon variegatus
TATATATATATATATATATATGTATATATATATGTATGTATGTGTGTGTATGTATATATATATATATATATATGTATATATGTATATATATATATGTATATATATATGTATATATCCTGCGTCGTGCATCATGTAGTGTACATGGGGTAACGAGGGGCGATCAGCCTTTCACGACCACCTTCCGATCAGCAAACGCTTGGTCGGCAGAAAATCAAACACCTGTATGTATGCTAGTATGCATGTATACGTATGTATGTTTTTATATATATATATCTATATATCTATCTATATATATATATATATATATATATATATAGATAGATATATGTGTTTGATTTTCTCCTACGCGTTTGCTGATCGGAAGGTGGTCGTGAAAGGCTGATCGCCCCTCGTTACCCCATGACTGAAAAGTTGCCCAAAAAAACCGCACAGTGTTTGTCCGACTTTAAAGTACTTTCAGAAGTTTGTATTCTGAATACAACCCCCCACCCCCCCAGCAGACTAACACCTGAATGAAATCCAGCAGGTTGTAACTCGCCAGCTGGAGGCTTTGACGAGTTAACTCTACACATTCCTTCCTCATAAGAATTGTCATGCTCTAAGATTTCATCAAGTCTCGTTTGATAGCTCGCTTGTTAGGCTGATTTTCTCTCAATGTGGGAATAATAATTTAGGTATCTCATGTTTAACTAGCTTTACACTGAATACCACTCAGTGGGAGAGAGAAGATGAGATCAAACAGCAAACATCACCTTTGCAAAAATTTTGTTGTTGAACTGATTCCTGGTGGCCTTGTTTTTTTTTTGTTTTTTTTTTGCAGCTTAGACCAAGAACTTTTTTTATGCTCCAGAGTCACTTTCACAAGGCCTCACCCCGACATGCCAAGCAGTAGCCACACTGAATCACTCAGGGTGTGTTGCAGATTGAGAGCATTGTTGTGCACAGTTGATGTGGTCATTGTTCTCGTTGAATTAATACGCTGTTAAAGGATGACGCAATGGCCTTTGGGTTGGTAGCTCTGGGAATCATTTTCCCGTTGAGTTAGTCTTTCATCCCCTGAGCAGCGTTTGTGTGCAGTAATGTTACTGAACGGTCCTTGGCTGAGCTGTAGCCCCATCCTGACAGTAAAACCTTATCATTTTGTCACAACTAGAGGGAGGACTTTGATATTCTAGTTTAAATCAGTGAAACTGTAGCTGCTTACCAAAGGTTTGTGTGTTCGGTGAGGCCTTTGGACCCTGTGGAGCAGATAAAGGGTATGAGCTTGGTTCTGTTCTGCCACACGGATAACAAAGTTTTCCGATTGCTGCTCTGTTAAAGACGAAGTGCCATAGTTAAAGAAATCCAAGAAATCAGAGCCATGCAGAGGAGATCATGAATTTATCCTGGTAAGGGAATCCCTCGTTGTGTTGTATTGAGGATGTTAAATTCTATGTTGTGCAAACTTAAAGGTTAAATTCTATTTTG
>NW_015150795.1:645534-650975 GCF_000732505.1 Cyprinodon variegatus
TGGTTTCAAAGTATAAATCAGCCTTTAGTTGGGTCTCCTCTTCTCCACATGCTTTTACTGCATCAGTCACTTAATAATTCCTACAACTATTAAAAAAGAAAAAAAAAAGTAAGGCTGTCAACCAGTAATGTTCTGAAGATACAAATAAGGCTATTTGTATTTTCTTAGTTGTCTTTAAATAGTCTAATTTACACAAGGAGTGGCTGCTGAAAGCATGAATGAACTGGATGACACATGCTTGCTTAGCATACTAGAAAAAAATGCTTCGGTGCATCTCTAATCCCTACAATGTCTGTTTTAGTGGAGTGAAGATCAGATGTTAACCCTTTAATTTCAACATCAAAGCATTATGCTACGTTCACACCGGACGCAGCAGGCGCAGCAGAAGCAGTGAGTTCATATGCAAAGTCAATGGTTGACGTGTGTCAAGGCGCAGCAAAAGGCCCCGCAGCGCGTTTTGAGCAGCAGGTGCAGCGTGTCTGAGCAGCTGAAGCAGCGCATCGGGAGCGTTTAAGCATCTGACGCGCGCAACGCGCCGCTGCTCGAGATCGAACATTGAACTTTTGCTTCTCAACACGCTGCATCAACCAATCAGAAACGCTGATCTGGGAGCTGGCCGTGAGACAGACACATCACTGATGATCAGAGCGCTGTGATCACTCCTCTGAAACAGTTTATTAATGCCTTAATTAACTTAAAAAATCTGCCGACAAAGCGTGTTCGCTTTTATTAGTTTGGATTACGTACATGAAAACCACCTTCCAGCCGCCGCGGCGAACCGCGAGGAGACGACCGGGCCATAGGCTGCTGTTGAATGGGATTCTTACTGACAGCGCGCCGCCGGTATGTGGGGGTCTGAGCGGCTCCGACAGAAACAGTATTGGAAGGCAGGATGGTAATCTGGATGAACTGATTGCACTGATTAAGTTTTCAGGTGGATTTTCCCACTTAAAAACATATTAAAACTACTTTATTCCCACTGATCACAGCAAATATAGCTGCAAGGCAGAAAAAGGATAGAGTAACAGCCAGAGCAACAAAGCTGCTTCAGCCGCGCATCAGAACTAACTTGTACAAGCAGCAAAAATGAAGCAGCAGAGGCGATTTTGCTGCTCCTGCTGCGTCCGGTGTGAACGCAGCATTATAGTTTGACCCTCGGTAACTAAAACCTAAAATACTAGAAAAAAGTTAAACAATCTGGTTAAAAGTTTAAAATGTTACCTTTAAAAAGTTGCATTTGCTTTCTTTGGTGTTTTTGGGGTGACAGCTAAGGGGTTAAAAGAGGAAATGTTTTTATGATAAATTTTTTTCAGTTGGATAAGATTGGAAAATTTAAAGGTGTATTAAGAGTCTTTAATGGCTGACTGTGTTGGTTAAAGGAAATCAGCATTGGAAGGTCAGGCTTTATAAAGATAGGTGATCAGTCAGGTTTGACCCCTTTTAAATAGCCTCATTTAAGTTCATGTGTCAACAGCCTATGAATTACTAACATCCTTCTCCTCCTGCTGATTTTAGGCTTCTGGAGACGGACAGCAAGTCTCTGCGCTCCATGAATGGCTCGAGGAGAAACAGCGGCTCCTCGCTGGTGTCCAGCTCCTCGGCCTCCTCCAACCTCTCCCATCTGGAGGAGGACACCTGGATCCTGTGGGGCCGAATCGTCAATGAGTGGGAGGAGGTGCGGAAGAAGAAGGAGAAGCAGCTTAAGGTGAGGCGGGTTCCTGTCACGATCTATGAGGTGTCCGGGAGTTCTGGTGATGCTAAAGAGCTTCCTGAATGCCCACAGCATTGCCGGTGTTCTGTCAGATGAGCGTACCCATAGTCAGTACGTTTATCCCTTCAGTTTTGTACGAAAAATACACTTTCAACTAACTCAATGGGCGTGTATCTCTTTAGTCATGTACAAAACAAAATTACTTAATTTTTGTATTTTTTTTTTTTTTTTGTACATGATTAAAGGAAAACACGCCCGTTGAGGTAGTTTAAAGTCTATTTTTCATGCAAAACTAAAGGGATAAACACAAATCTGACGTATTGCGCATGCGTATTGACTATGGGTATGCTGGCCTGACAGAACACCGGCTTACTGAGGTGTTCACAACCTGTTTTACATTTCTACAACACTTAATTTGCTTTTTATCAGGGATTTATTACAAAGCACAAAGCATGAAAAGTGTGGTGCAGATTTGTTTTCTTCGTAGAACCAATATATCTGCAGGTCTTAATATGTCTCTCATAGTTGCAAACATGGAGGCTGAAACTATGGAGCCCTTTTTTCCCAAAGCAACGCTGTCTTCAGTGGAGAATCAATGATCTTTAGTTTTGAAGATGATCTAGAGTGCAGTGAATACAGATTTTATTCTGCTGATTCTGATGAGATATAAAACTCAGGCTATAGATTTAATTTTGTTCCATTATTGTTGCAAAGAAACACATTTTCTAAATCAAAATAAAAAAATGCAATCCAGGCATAAAAAAGTATTAAATAAAAAAAAAAAAAATCAGGTTGAGACCAACTTTGCTCTTTCATTTTTTTATTTTTCAAATTACTTTTAAAGATTTTATGCCTTCACATCTATTTTTTTTTCTATTATGTTTTTCAAATAAAATCTTTTCTCTTTTTCAGATAGTTTTACAGATTTTGATTCTTTTTAAACTGCGTTTCCAGATCACATTCTTCTCCTCTGTTCTGGGGGCGGGACTTTCTCTGGAGTAAGGAGTGAAGAAGCATTTCTATTGGTCTGCCGGACGTTAGCAACAACATTATTATTTGTCAAGAGTGAACGTTTGTATTGGGCTGGAAGAGAAGAGAATAGGATGTGGGAAATGTGATTAGAAAAGTAACAATATTTAAAACTCGGTCTGAAAAAGAGACATTTCAATTTCATCAAAATTATGAAAATATGAAAACTGCAACAAAAAAAAAGAATTTAGAAAAAGTAAAATATGAAAAAAAATATTTGAAAAATCTGAGAAAGTGGCAAAGTTACCCTCAGAACCTCTTAAGAAGTTTTTTTCAAAGTTTTCATTTCGAGATTGCTGTTTTTTCTCTAAGTTTCGATTCACAAAGCATGTTCTTTGCTTGAAACAATAATAGAACAAATTTCACTCCATAGTTTGGTAGCTGATTTTTTTTTTTTTTTTATAGATGTTTATATAATTATTTTTTATCATAAAGAAAGGGCTTATTTCTTTAATTATCTTTTCATAATTATTTCACTTTTTCCTCCTCAAATCATTTTCTCCTCTCATAAAGAGAGATAAAGACACAGGAGACGACCTGTATCCAGACTAACGTGGATATGTCTGAATTTATTATCTTTTAAAAATAATTTCTGGACTTTAATCCAATCTCCAAACTGCTTTGATGACATTCTCAGCCAGCAACAGCTCCAGCTTCAGCAGCCTTTTCTGAAATGACATCCCTCTATCTCTAATCGGAGTGGATCTGTTATAGTGCAGCGGATGGAGCAGGTATAAACCGTCAGTGTGTGTGAGGACCATCGCACATAGGCCTTATATTCTGCTGCGTATAACTTCTCTGTCTCAGAGGCTGAGAGCGAGTTCCCCTGCTGCTCCGCAGGTTGTGCTGTCAGTAGAAAGCAGACATACTAAACGGCTCAGGTCATTGTGCGTGTAAATTCCTGTCTGGCTCCGTGTCAGTCTGCTCTTTCGTGGAGAAGTGACTTAGCAGCTGCTGCTTAGTGGCACAGGAACACAGAAAAACACTCTGACAAAGGTATAAAACAGCATTTAGGTTACTATTGCTTTAGCCAAGAGACTAGTTCTAGTTGGAAACAGTTGCTAGCTAAACTACAGCTAAATAAAAGCTTTGCTGTGAAACTAACAGCAGGGACATTGTGCATTTTAGTGTTAACACAGCGCAGCTCTGTCTTCTTCTACATAGGCTTTCTTCTCATCATTCTTCTATTAAAGTTGAGACATAGAACTGTGGATCTCTGCAGCTCCTCCAGAGTTACCATGGCTGCTCCTCTGATCAATGCTCTCCTAATTGAGTGTTAGCTTGGATATCCATTACAGTTTAAATTAAACACATTGGGTCTTTCCATCATAAGACGTATTGTTTGCCATCAGTTAGTGCAGTGATTCCAGATGGGGGGTACTCATATTGCTTGTAGTCATCAAGTGCATTGCAAGGGGTAAATTAAATATATTTTATTTTGCAGGTAATAAAATAAAATGGGGCTGGGGTTGGTTCTGCCATCTATTGAAAAATTAAATAAGCTTTTATCAATCAAAAAGTAAGTTTTTCTTCTATGTTTGAGTTCACCTTCAGCTGTGACACACAGACTGGATGTAGAGAACATCTATTGAAGCTCATCAAAGTAGCTCAGGTGTCTTGATGAAAACAAAGTAGAACTAATTAAGTCTTTCTGACTACAATTTTTCTTCTGCATTTTTCCCCAATTCATCCAGTTAAAATGTGATTATAAGGGAGTTACTCAGAGGAGGGCCTGTTTCATAAATACAGGTTTATATTATGATCTAATTTTGTATTTATTTTGAGTCCTTACTAACTTCCGGCAACACATTTTTGTTGTTTTTTTATTTGAGATGGAAAGAATAAAATGCTCAAATTAAAAGATTAAGTAAAATGATTTTTATTTTATAATCAGTTATTGTACGTTCAACTTTTGGACAAATATCAATACTTTTAACTGAGAGAAAACTCACGGTGAGACAAAATGACCAAAGGGAAACACAAGTCGAAAAGGCTTCCCTCTTTCTTCTGTTAAACTACTGAATTTACTGAATACTTATCTATTAATAACTGCATTTTACTTTATTTTTCGATAAGTTCAGAGCTTCACTTTTTAGATTAATTAATCTGTGTAAATCTGGTTTCTTCTGTTTATACATTTTTACCTGATTCCCCACTTTTCAGACAATAAAGGTGTTTCTATTCCAACTGCATAGATTCCCAAAGGTTACAATCCTTATTATATGATCCCTGAATTATATGGAAGGCCAACATGAATAAGATGCATAAATGTGAATGTCCCATGAAATATAGAAATGTAGAATGAAATAAGTAAATATAATATTGTAGATGGTACATGTATTTCTATTTATCCAAATATGACTTTAATTATACTTTTAAAAATATAATTACCAATTTAAAAGAAACATCCTGTTAAACAAATTACAAAAACTTTAAAATAGTTAATTAAAGCCAATAAATGAATTGTATTTGGGGATTACAATAATTGCCAGACTCCACATTTATATATAGAGTGAAATGTAGTCTTTGTTTAGGGGTGTCAGGGTAACTGGGGGCTAAATGCTAATGCTAATAAAAGCAACATCAGAATCAGAAATACTTTAATAATCCCAGAGGGAAATTATTTTTGTTACACGCTCCAGTTACAGTTTATATATATATATATATATATATATATATTATATATATATATATATATATA
>NW_015150795.1:651507-657135 GCF_000732505.1 Cyprinodon variegatus
TGTGTATATATGCATATGTAAAACTAAATCCAAGTAAGTGATAAATCCAAGTAAGTGATAAATCCAAGTAAGTGATAAATCCAAGTAAGTGATAAATCCAAGTAAAGTGATAAATCCAAGTAAGTGATAAATCCAAGTAAAGTGATAAATCCAAGTAAAGTGATAAATCCAAGTAGGTGATAAATCCAAGTAGGTGATAAATCCACGTAGGTGATAAATCCACGTAGGTGATAAATCCACGTAGGTGATAAATCCAAGTAGGTGATAAATCCAAGTAAGTAATAAATCCAAGTAAAGTGAAAATCCAAGTAAATGATAAATCCAAGTAAAATGATCATGTTTTGAACATGAACATGTTTTGAATTTTTTCTCCAATTTTTTGAAATTATTATTTTTTTCCTTCTACCTCAGAGTTCTGCACTTTTTTGTGTTGTTACTTAAATCTCAAACTCATATACTGATTTAAACAGTGTTTGTAAAATATTTTTCTATTTGCAACATATCGGGGGAAGAGTTTATTTTCTTTGCCAAAGACGGAAGGGAAATCAACTCCTGATGCGTTGTTGCTGTAAACTCCACCACCCCTAAGCTGTGTGGTCCCTCTGGTGTTGCGCATTCATTTTTGCTGACAGTAACGTCACTCTCTGTGCCAAACACCACAAAAGCTGGGAGAGTTGCCGTGTTCTCTACAGTCAGAGATAGTTAGTCAGGCTATCTTTGTCCTGGACGACCCTGCCGTGTCGCCCCTGAGTTTGTTATTTCAGCCTCTGACATTTTGCTGCTAAATTTAGCGTGCTTGTTTTTTAAAGTGACCCTCTGCAGCCCTGTGATAATCCTGTTCCTTGTGACGGTAGTCTGTAGTGTTCTGATTTTTACTGCTCAACCCTTCAGTTCTCTTCAGTGTGAAGGTGAACAACACGGCATTGACTTGACAGAGCAGGAGCGCTGATTTTACACTACTTAATGTTGCAGCTCAGTAGCATAGTTTTGGTTCATTTAAAGTCTGTTTTGTTCCTTTTGTTCGTTTTTATTGCATATAAAACACATTTTAAGAGATGTTAAGTTCATGTGTGAACTTCTCTAGGATAAAGATGTAGTCAGACTCCTCTGCAAGAGTACACGTTGGTTGTTTTTTGTTACTAAGTGTTAATAGGGAAGTCACATAAATACTCTGTTAGCGACAGCCTTGTTATTATGCAATTCAGTAGGAGTGGCCGTCAACAAATTAGTAAAAACAAAGCAGGGATATTATTCAGAATCGCTGCACTGGAAAAAACGAAAACTAGATAATTAGTCAGATAATAGTCATTTTTTTCTTAAAATAAGTGCATTTGTTGTTGGTTTGAGGAGGTAAAAGAGACATTTTGCCAATGGAACAAGACAATTTTCACTTAAAATAAGAAAACACAATTACATTGTCTTATTTCAAGTGCATGTTATCTGATTATCTTATTCTAAGAGTAAAAATACTCATTCCATTGGCAAACTATCTCATTTACCGACTGAAATTAGCGGTAAATACACATAATTTAAGACATTTTTACTTATTTCTAGATCGTTTTTCCATTGTGATTCCCTCACAGAATGCCAGCTTTCTTCCTTCCTGGCTTACAGAGAAATCTGGCGGTTGTTTTGTGACGGAAGAAATGTTGGTTATTCTGTACTTGTCAGCAAAATCCAAGATGTGGTTTTGTTCTCAGTACCTTTTTCTAGTTGACATGAAAGCTGCTGCTGTTGAGGCGATTAGGCTGGTTCAAGGTTTTTACGTAGTCACAGAAAAATATTAGTTTTAATAAGATGCCAGAGAAAGTGCCCGGGTTAGCAGATGTTTCTTGTCCCGTAGAGCAGGGGTTCCCAAAGTGGAGATCACAAGAAGGTTTTCACTATCATTGTTATATGATCCCTGAGGGGCCCCTATATGGAGGGACCAAAAGATATCATAAAATACATTCATGCAAATTTCCTGTGAAATTGATAAATGTACCATGAAGTAAGTACCGGTAGATAAAACATTTTTTTCTAATACATAATTCAATATACTATTAAATTGTAATGTGTATAATTAAATTAGTAAATGTTAATTTAAATAATCACAAATCCACTGAAAATAATTCATTATTAACATTATTTTCCACTGAAAATAATGAATTATTTTCAGTGGATCAAATGAAAAACATTTCAAACGATGCATTAAAATAATTAAATTTCGAAAAATGTGTTTTTAAAAATCCTTTAAAAGCTGAGTTATATAATTAATGTAATTATTTTCCAGAGGGTCGCCAGGCTGTTGCATTATTATTTTTGGACTCCAGGCTGAAATGTTTGGGGACTGCTGTTTATAGAGCATAGAATAACACATTAGTGCTGTTTACCCAACTGTTACTGCACACTGCTGATCAGCTGGCTTTAGGGAAGAGAAACTTTAAAAGACACACAGCTCTAAAAAAAAGAGCTGTATGTGTTTAGATCCCCCAACTGATGGCTGGCTAGTCAAGTAACACTAATGAATAATTATTATATTAATATTGTGGAGGATTTTCCGCGTGCGAGAGAATGCACAACCCATTTCTCCTCGTGCATGCTCTGTTTCAAAGTTGTTGTTCTCATAGGTCATACAAGCTCACCATTGCTTCCTGTTGGTCACTTAACTCCTCCTCCACTGCACGCTGCCTGCGCCATCTTTGGTATTAGCTGCTACTGTCACTAACAGCGGGCTGCTGTGACAGCAAATCCCATAATGCTTTGCGAGGAGAGCTCTCTGTGCAAAGCTTTCTGAGCTTTCTTCTTACACTTCGTAGACACTTTTTCTCCTACGACCCTCGGCCATTTTCAGAGAACCGCGGTGAGAAATGTGAGCTTCAATGACTGTCTGAAACCGTAGCTCACCACAGATATACGTCTGAAAGTGCGTATGTGTAGAAAACGATAGCTAATGTGACGAGCATGTAGGACGTAAACATTTCACCAGAATGATTGACAATTAGAGGATCACTGATAAAGATTCCACCCGGAAATAAAACATTGTCCTCTATATCTTTAAAAGTTAAGATAATATAGGATCATCATAATGATCAACGTTTGATATAATAAATTCTTAAAAATGTTGTTCTGGAAATACTTACCTATCCTAACTTATATAATCTTCCCCATTAGAATTTTCTGCAGTTGTACACATTTGTTGTATTAGTTCCTCCTTCTCCTTGCAGCTGAACACCTGACCAAAACAACGACCCGCTGCTGGACGTTATAAACCCAAACATGGTGAGGATGTCCAGGAAAGCCACCAGGCAAAAACACAAGTTTTTTTTATGAATTTTTTTTTTTATTAGAGGTACCTTTCCCTACGATACAGATAGACTTGATGGGCGGGCGAAGAATAAATGGCAAACAATGCCCCATGTTGGCTGTGCTAATGCTATACGCTAATGCTACCGCATGAAAGGAACACTTAAAATGTCATTTAAGCTTCGGTATCTGCATTAATAAAATAGAAAACCTCCTGGACAATACAAGTTGTTGCCACCAGCTTAAATATGTGCTAAATCAGGCATCCCCAAAGTTGGTCCTCGAGGGCCGCTGTCCTGCAGGTTTTAGAGGTTTTCCTGCTCAAGCACAGCTGATTTACATTGATAGTTGATTATCAGGCTTTTGCTGAACTGCAATCCTCAGAATCAGCTGTGTTTAAAGCAGAGAAACCTTTAAAACCTGCAAGACAGCAGCCCCTGGAGGACCGACTGGACGCCTGGACTAAATGAACACAAACATCCCAATGGCGGCGTTCTGTAGAGATTAGCTCCCACTTTGTTCTGCTGTGTCACACATCGAATGCAGGGACCTGCTAATCAGCTGACTGCTCACCAAGCTAACAAAACAAACCCATGATCGCCTTCCATTGCTCCTTCCCTTAGTTATGAAGGCACTTTAGACCGATAATAAGACAGATGAACATTACAAACCAGTGGAAAAGTAGGAAGTGACCTTCCCTGCAGCTCGATAACAGAATAAAACATCCCACATTTTTACCAGATAAGCAGATATTTTACACAGATTCATCATAAGACATTTTCATGGACCAGATACTTCTTTTACTTCATTAAAATATCTTTGGTTTTGCCTCAGATCCATTTTTATTTTGAAAATTTTTTTTTCTGCATGTCATAATCCATTATTAATGGCTTAATAAAAAAAAAGGTTTTAAGATTACAAATTACGTATAGGAAGTACATACCTTTATTGATTTATAACCTATATTAATAAAGCTTTATCTCGTCTGTTTTTAACGAAACTCATATTTTCCCCCTTATTCTTAATTTTGCTCTAATTAAAGAAGTTAAGATATTGTCATTTCTCGACTAGTAAGATGCTTGTGCCTTAAAACACTACAAAGGCAACAAATATAGAGTCTAATTCTGTCAAAAGGCAGATTTACATAAACGGAGGTTTACTTCCTCAGGTTGGTTCCTTCCTCTAAGAGATAAAAATTGTCATGAACAGAAACAGGTTCACAGAGAGAAGGAGAGAATCTGCAGGAGCATGATGCACACATAAAATGTGTAAAACGCTTGTGGAGAGTCGGTTTTAGATAAACCTGCTTGTATCAGTGTTTATCATCCTTTTTGCAGAATTCTGACTTGACACAAAAAATCTAGTTTATTTCTTAAAGTCATGTTAAAATCACCTGGACTCTGTTTTACAATAGTACAAGAAAAAGTATTTAGAGGTTATTTTCTTTTCTTTTAGTCTTTATCAAACACAAGGAATATATTTATTGATGATATATGATGATTATCTTGTTTTTATTTTTCTCTTTATGTCGTGCACTTTTTATTTCTTATATCCTCTCATACTGGCCAAGTGTTAAGATATTGATCACGTTACGAATCACTTTGAGTGTTGCACGTTACACTGAGGGTGAAGAAATGGAAGAAAGCAGCTTTTGTTAAAACAGCTGATATGAGACGCAGCCCTGTTCTTTCTCTGAACAAAGCACAGATTGTCTTCTCCAAGCCTCTGCTGAGGGGAGAGGGATCCCCCCCCCTGCTGAAAGCCTGCATGGGTGGACAGACCTCTGCTCCAGATGCAGCCTGGGCTCACCAGAATCACACACACTCCCACACCATCATATGCTGTCATCACAGCAGGAAGGTCCAGTGTTCCCTGTTCGCACAGGAAATTGCTAAATGAACTTATATCAGCAGTAATATATGTAAACAAGAGGCTAGAGTGCTTCATTGAATTATATTTGTCAGTGGAGACTGTTATTATGGGATACAGACACAAACTGAGATGGTATAATCAAACTGTTGGTGTAATAAGCGACGTCAGCGTCCTTCTCTCCATTCCTTCTTTGTTACTTCACTCAAAATCTGGCTCCTAAATGTGAATCTAATCGCACTTTAAACGTATTTTAAATGAAGCTAAACTAACAGTGGTTTTGCATGAGTATGGAGGAGGATTAGGGCCGTGGTAAAAAAAAAAAAAGTTTACTGATTTTTTAAATTTTATTTCAGTTTAGTATGGAGAAAAAAGTCAGAATTCTGAGAAAAAAGTCAGAATTGACTTTTTTCCCATGTTAAACTGAAATAAAATTTAAAGATAAGTTAACTTTTTTTTTTTTTTTTTTTTTTT
>NW_015150795.1:657271-665261 GCF_000732505.1 Cyprinodon variegatus
AAAAAAAAAAAAAAAAAAAAAAAGTTAACTTATCTTTAAATTTTATTTCAGTTTAGTATGGAGAAAAAAGTCAGAATTCTGAGAAAAAAGTCAGAATTGACTTTTTTCCCATGTTAAACTGAAATAAAATTTAAAGATAAGTTAACTTTTTTTTTTTTTTTTTTCAGTGGCCCCAATCCTCTTCCGTACATGAGTCATGGGTTTCCTCTCAGGAAGGTTTTTAAAAATGCACGCCTCAGCCAAAATGAGCTGGGTCCTCTGCTTTCTTCACTACAGTCGGAATAATAAACAGTGCTGCGGAAAAACGAGACCTTTTTGGGGGTTTAAAGAGTCCACTGCAGGTGTTTGGGTCACAGATTCACCCTCAGGGAGTTTTCTTTTTGTTTGTTTAGACGTTGATTTATCTCTCTTTGTTCAGAAGCATTATTCAGCACAGATGGTTTGATTCAGGGAAAGGTTTCTACGGGGAATGTTAGTATTTTTACTAACACTGCATTTTTGATGAAAATTAAATAATGATTCTGTGGAGATGTATAGATCATTTAATCTCTAACTTTGACCTGCTTTTAAAATTTAATCTGATTTAATGACACATATTCTCTCTATATTGTGATGCACAAAAGAACAGTACCACAACCATTTCTTTTTTTGTTTTTTTTATTGCCCCTCCTTTATAACAGGATTTCATTAATACTTCCAAAGAAATTTTGAGTAGACATCCCTTTAAGCAGCCTATGTTAGCAGATAGCAAGGTTAGCGAGACTAAAGGCTGATTTATACTCAGAAACCAGGTTGTCTGCATCGCAGTAAACACAGATATGTCCCGCCCCTTCCGCAGCGACTCTGCTGCACGTCTCCAAAATTGTAGGTGCCCGTAGACAAGAGGCCTCTGATTGGTCAAATCTATGTCTGCTCTACATTATGCGCATTTTCCGTTTGGTAACTTACCTGCTTGTTTTGTTTGTATGACCGCCATTGTGGAAAACGACTCGTGAAGATGGACCAGCTAGCAGAGCGAGATGCGCAATAACGCTGGTACCCTTTTTCCACCTGGATTCCTGCTCTTTTTGGCCCTCATGTCCCTCCATTGTTGCACAAACTTGCCCCCACTTCCTCACCGCCTCGGCCGTATCTAGACCCACAGCTAGTTGCTGATTGTCGCTCTGGCGTTGTGGCGTGGAATAACATAGTTGCGCTTCAATATTGGGTTTAAATCAAAAATATATGCGACAAGCTCACCACGACACACTGCTGCGGGAGGATAACCCGCCCTTAACACCACTAACACAGCTGTCACCATGGATTTTCCAAACATTTTGAGCAGACAGCACTGATGCTAAAACTGGCCTTTTTATCCTCTTTCTACAGTTTTATACTGAAGAGTGTCTCTGTCTGCTTAACCAGTTGCCGCCTTACTTTGGCCAGTTGCCGATCGAGTCTAAAACGTATTTCTTTATTTGCTTTGGTTTGCAGCTGATTTCTCTGCGTATGTCTCGATAAACATGGATCCTTTAATGTCTTAATATTCTGCAAAAATGACCTATTTTTGCTTCTTTGCAGGATCTCGTCAGGAAAGGGATTCCCCACCACTTTCGAGCAATTGTGTGGCAGTTGTTGTGTAACGCCCAGAACCTGCCCATCAAAGATCAGTACTCTGAGCTCCTTAAGATGACCTCGCCCTGCGAGAAGCTCATTCGCAGGGACATCGCTCGCACTTATCCCGAACACGAGTTCTTCAAGGAGAAGGACAGCCTGGGCCAGGAGGTGCTCTTCAACGTCATGAAGGTAGACCTCCTCCTCCAACCTGAAAGAACATCAATTAGGTGAAAGAAGCTAATCAGAGAGTATTTGATAACTCCAGGGTGTCTCTTTTTATCCCTCAGGCCTATTCTCTGGTGGATCGTGAGGTGGGCTACTGCCAAGGAAGTGCATTCATTGTCGGTTTGCTGCTCATGCAGGTATTAACATCATTGAAACGATTTAACAGCTCATCAATCAGCAACGATTCCTCTTGTGTTGATGCTACGTGTCTCGTTTGTTCTAGATGCCAGAGGAGGAGGCCTTCAGTGTGTTTGTGAAGCTCATGCAGGACTACAGATTGCGAGAGCTCTTCAAACCCAGTATGGCTGAACTGGGACTTTGCATGTACCAGTTTGAAAGCATGATCCAGGTAGGCTCAGCATCTGGAAACCCCTGTAAGAGAGAGAACTGCTGTTTGGATTGATGTGACGATGGAAATGTTTCGTTTGTGAATCTACAGGAGCAGCTTCCAGAGCTTCACATTCATTTCCAGGCTCAGAGCTTCCATACCTCCATGTACGCCTCCTCCTGGTTCCTCACCATCTTCCTCACCTCCTTCCCTTTGCCTGTAGCCACAAGGATTTTTGATATCTTCATGTGTGAGGTCAGTCGAAACAAGTGGCTCAACACTTTCCAAAAGAAGTGGTTTTGACTCGGTGGTGCCGCTTAATCAATGGCTTCTGCTAGTCGGTTTTTATTTGTAATTTAACTAGAAAATAATCCTCACAGAACTTTAACTTTTCTTTTGCACCAGATTCAATTGTTGTCTTACAATAAAACTGGAATTTTGGAAGAGTTTTAAGAGAACTTCGTAAAGAAAAAACATGTTAAGTAATGGTAATGTAAAATAAATAGTGCAATACTGCCACCTGCTGGAGAAGTCTTTACATCACACTTTCTGTGGTGCCTATAAAACAAGGTGTCCAAAGTGCAGTTGGGAGTTTTTAGGAAGCCCCTGATCACAGTATGAAAAGATTAAAAAAAACAATACACTATGATGGCAATTGCTGCAGATTCTTCAAGTTGAAAAAATCAAGAATGATTGCACCATTGTTGCTTAAAAAACACAAAGAATCATAATCCAAATCCACAATGATTACCGTATTTTCACGACTATAAGGCACATATAAACTTCTTTTTTTCCCTCAAAATGTGCGACGCGCCCTATAGTGCAGTGTGCCCTATGTGTGTTGTTACTGCGGACGTTGTTGAGACCGCCATGAGAACGTTAAAGGGGGAAGTGTGGGCGTGGATTGGCTGCCACGCAAATGGACAGAAACAGCCGCCTATGGTGATTTTTAAAAACAAAGACTTTGCCTAAAGAAACTTTTCCAACTGGAGTCGTTATTAAGGCAAATGAAAAGGGCTGCATGGATGAGGAGATGATGAAAGCGTGGCTGAGGCAGGTGTATGTGAGGAGACCAGGTGGTTTTTTCCACGCATCACCATCGCAGTTAATCTGTGACTCCATGCGTGCCCATCTCACAGCCGATGTGAAAAACATGGTGAAACAAATGAACGCTGTGCTCGCTGTTATTCCGGGAGGTCTGACAAAGGAACTTCAACCGCTCGACATCGGTGTGAACCGGCCGTTCAAAGTAAGGCTGCGAGCGGCGTGGGAGCGATGGATGACCGACGGAGACCACAGTTTCACGAAAAGTGGAAGGCGGCGCCGAGCAAGTTACGCCACCGTTTGCGGATGGATTGTAGATGCTTGGACTAACGTGTCTGCTGGAACTGTTGTTCGAGCTTTCGCAAAAGCCGGCATCATTTCCGAGGAGCCGCCCGGCACGGAAAGTGACTCTGACAGCGAAGAAGGGGAAATTGGCAAGTCTGATTTAGCACAGCTGTTTAATTCAGAAACAGAGGATGATGACTTCGATGGGTTTGATTAATACTTTGTAATAAATACATGAATAAAGCACAATCATACTCAGTTTTGCTCCCGCTCTATTTTTAAATACGCAGTAGAGGTATTTAAACGTAGTAGAGGACATGTACCGGTATATAAAACCCGCGCCCTATAGTACGGTGCACCTTATGTGTGTGTTAAATACTGTAATGGCACACATGACTGAGACTGCGCCTTTTAGTACGATGCGCCTTATGGTCGTGAAAATACGGTAAAAGATTTATTTTTTAATTAAATCACTACTTAGCTTGCCTTATCCTAAGTATGAGAGTAGTTCATTGTTTTGGTCTTCAGGGTTTGGAAATTGTTTTCCGCGTGGGGCTGGCCATCCTTCAGATGAATCAGGCTGAACTCATCCAGCTGGACATGGAGGGAATGTTACAGGTGTGTACGGTCACATTTCATTGTGTTTACCCCCCCGCCTACATTAACTCTGGTGGACCCAGCATCAGGCTGAAAAGTCATCCTGCCTCATGTTTCTTCTCATGGGTTTCAGTACTTCCAAAAGGTCATCCCACATCAGTTGGACAGCGGACCAGATAAGGTCATCCAGGCTGCCTATCAAGTTAAATACAACGTCAAGAAAATGAAGAAGTGAGCATTTCTGTCATCTTTTAACTCTGATTAGATTACATTATTAGATGGAATCGTTTCTGGTTACAGATCTGTTTATTGTCACATATACGTTAAAGAGGCTAAGAGGAGCAACACTTTATGGATTTGCCCAGAAAAGGCTGTTAATAAAGACGGAAGGATTGACCCGTATCGTCTCTGTGTTACAGTTTAAACTTTGAATAATGAAATATTTTCTCTCAAATTTTCCAGGTTAGAGAAGGATTACACTACAATCAAAACGAAAGAGATGGAAGAACAGGTGGAGATTAAGGTGAGTAGGAACCTTTAATCAATGTCGCATCCAAATACAAAATATGCCAATACAGTTGGTCATTTCTTTTCTTTTTAAATACTATTTTCAGTTTATTTAATCCGATTTCAAACAAATTACATTTTAAGGGTCTACAGTCAGTTCAGTCAAACTGATAATGTTTAGTCGGTGCATGAAACTCCACATTACGGTATGTTGGACCCAATAAAACAATCGAAAATCTGACTTTTTTCTCAGAATTCTGACTGAATTCTGACAATAAAAAAGTAAGAATTCTGAGATTAAATTCAGAACTCTGACTGAATTCTGACAATTAAAAAAAGTCAGAATTCTGAGATTAAAGTCAGAATTCTGAGAAAAAAGTCAGAAGAATTCTGAGAAAAAAGTCAGAATTCTGACTTTTTTCTCAGAATTCTGAATTTTTTCTCAGAATTCTGACTGAATTCTGACAATAAAAAAGTAAGAATTCTGAGATTAAATTCAGAACTCTGACTGAATTCTGACAATTAAAAAAAGTCAGAATTCTGAGATTAAAGTCAGAATTCTGAGAAAAAAGTCAGAAGAATTCTGAGAAAAAAGTCAGAATTCTGACTTTTTTCCCATAATAAACTGAAATAAAATTTAAAAATCAGCTAACTTTTTTTTTTCAGTGGCCCTAATCCTCTTCCGTATCAATCGCTGTTGTGTTTTTTTTGGGGGTATTTTGGGTGGTTTATTGAGAAGTGGAAGGAAATAATTTCCACCTAAAAAGTAAAGATCTAACAATCTAGTTCTAGTTTGATTAATTTCCCCAGTAGCCATTCCACCAGTTATAATAAAATACTTTTTTATTTCCCTGTCAGGAGCCTCTTGTTGTGGCTGATGAGCGTATCGGTTGTGTTTCTGTCTTTGTTTTGCAGCGATTGCGGACGGAGAACAGGCTCCTGAAGCAGAGGATAGACACACTGGAGAAGGTGAGTTCCTCACAGCAAAAACACAAACCTCTCCTCTCTCACCAATAATCCATCCGGCTTTGTTCGTTCACACACCGAGCCTTTTCTTGCACTAACCAGCCTATGTTAGCAGTACTGATGGATACCCGATGGATTTCTTGTTCTTTAAATCCATTCAGATGGTCGTATTTCCTGATAACCGTCTTTAAACCTCAGGTTGAGAATGCTGAGATCTCCTCAGATATGACTTTGTGAAGCAGGGAGTCTGAACCCTGATGTTGAATCTGAGGGCTGCTTTTTGACATGAAATGCTGCTCAGAGCACTGCATGCTGGGTGTAGCTGTTCCTCATGTTTCCTGAGGGGGCGCACACGCTGCACCGTGCATGAGGTCTGGTGGATAACCGGGGTGTCTGCTGGGCTGCTGCTTCGCCAAGGAACCTCGGAGCTCTGAACATGTCGACACAAACTGCTGCTCTTTGACCTGCAGACTGGAACCTTTTTCACATTTAACCTGTCGCCATCTGGAGCCATTAAAAAACCTGGATGAGACGCAGCAGCGCTTCTGCTCAGTTAAACCCGCTCTAACTATTCACTGTAGTGTTTGTAGCTTTCTTCTGTGTGCAGAGTCACTCATCTTACTTTGTCACCAGCTTAGTTTCCCTTTTTTCACCACGCCTGCATGCAATGTTCCTTTTTCTACCTTTACGTTTGAGCGTCATCGTTTTCAGGACCTAAACTATTGTCTCTGGAGGGAAAACGAACATTGCATTTCTTCTTTGAAACAATCAGTTGTTCTTTTTTGTGCTTTAACTGTCCTTTGGTTTGTCTCTCTCTCTGCTGTCTCTGTTGATATTTCTGTTTTGTAGGAAAGTGCTTCCTTGGCAGATAGATTGATTCAGGTATATTTCCTTATTTTCTCTAACCGTTTAAGTCCTTTTTCTTTCCCTCTCTCCATTTATGCACTGCATGCTTACCTCTTAAGCTAAATTATTGTCAGGTAACGATCAAAATCTAATGAACGTTGATGAATAAAGAGCTAAATCACATCGCAACTGATAACATTGTTCATTCAGTGCATGAAACTCCACATTACGGCATGTTGGACCCAATAAAACAATCGGAAATCGAAACCTTAACAGGAATGACAGTTGCTAGTGTTAAAACAAGCATGAAAACCTCACCCCAACCTCTGTTTTGATTTGCCCACCCATCCCACCCTTTTCCGTTTCACTTCCTGCCGTGCTCATTCCAACTGCTCCTCGGTTGCTTATGTCCAAAAGGGACAAGTGACTCGAGCCCAAGAGGCAGAGGAAAACTACCTGGTCAAGCGGGAGCTGGCCACAGTCAAACAGCAGTACGAGGAGGCCGCTGCTCAGCTGGAGCAGGCCAAGAAAACCATCAAGCAGCAGCAGCAGCCACAAGCGGTAAGGAGGGGGGGAGGGCGGATGACCTCGCTGGAGGGACGCCGCGGCGAAGCTTTAGGTGTAGGTTGCAGATCTGTGTGATTTAAACAGATTTCTAACTGATCTTTTTTGGGGGGTTTCAATGCATAAATTGCACGTCTTTAATGATACAATCAGTCGTCTATGAAGGGATTTCAGCTTTTTGCATTTCAGGCTGAAGCCCCTATGTGGGGGGGTGGAAGGCGGGGTCTTATCACCTCACTCATGGGTGTCAGGCAGCCATCTGTTTGGGGTATGCATGAATCCAGATGGGTACACAGGTCTACACATGTTAGGCACCGTTTTACTGTCTGTGTTCATGAATCTGTAAGCAGCCCCCACCTCCCTGCTCCCAGAATCCTCTCTGTTCGTTTCTGAAGTTGTTAAATATTCATGTCTGGATTCCACACCATAATGTGCTGTCATTACACTGCTTTACATAATCTGCTGTCTGGTTTAACAGTAAATGGACATGAATTAGTAATGAGACATGAAAACTGGAACTGAGAGGGTTTATTAAGCTCAGCGAGGCTTTGCCCTTCGTTCTGACCGTCGTCCTGTTTGGGTTCCAGAAGGGACCGCCTCGCTTCTCCGAGGAGTCCGTTCTGCAGCTGGAGAAGGAGCTGGTCCAGGCCCGGCTGAAGGAGGCGGAGTCCCAGTGTGCGCTTAAAGAAATGCAAGATAAGATCCTGGACATGGAGAAGGTAAGATGTTTTTTTACAGGTGCAAACAGAACAGGCTTCCCCTGCTCAACCTTTTTTCATTTTTCTAGAGGAACTCCTCACTACCAGATGACACTAATGTGGCGCGACTCCAAGACGAGCTGATTGGGGTGAAGCTGAGGGAAGCGGAGGCTCTGACCGGGCTGAAAGAACTGAGACAACAAGTCAGAAATCTGGAGGAGCACTGGCAGGTGAGCAGCTGCATGCAGACTCAAACGTTCAACAGTCTAATGCTGCGTTCACACCGGGGGCAGCAAAAGCAGCAAAATCGCGTCTGCTGCTTCATTTTTGCTGC
>NW_015150795.1:665848-667559 GCF_000732505.1 Cyprinodon variegatus
GCTGCTTCAGCTGCTCAGACGCGCTGCGCTTGCTGCTCGAAACGCGCCGCGGGACTTTTTGCTGCGCCTTGACGCGCGTCAACCATTGACTTTGCACGTAAACTCGCTGCTTCTGTCGCGCCAGCTGCCCCCGGTGTGAACGCAGCATTAGACTTAGACAAACTTTATTGTCTCTCTGTATGCAACAAAACGACATTTTGTTGCATACAGCTTACAACAGTGTAAGGAGATTGCAGTTGGAATAAGATAAGATTACCAATATAAAGTATAGCAGTGATCAGACTAGTCCAGACGTCTATAAGCAGTAAATTATCAAGATATTTTTTTTGTATTTTTTTTTCTGTATTTTTTTTATACTCTAATAATCCCAGAGGGAAATTACTTCTCTGCATTTAACTCCTCCCCTTGGGGAGCAGTGGGCTGCAACTGTGCAGCGCCCGGGGAGCAGTGTCACTGCAAAAAATTGAAATCTAAAAAGGTCATTTTTTCTTGCAATAAGTGCATTTTTTTCTTGAATTGAGGAGGTAATATAGACACTTTGTCAATGGAACAAGACAATTTACATTTAAAATAAGAAAACACAATTGCACTGTCTTATTTCAAGTGAATATTATCTAATTATCTTATTTTAAGACTAAAAACACTCATTCAATTGGCAAATTATCTTATTTACCTAGTCAAAATAATGGTAAATACACTTAATTTATGACATTTTTTCTCATTTTTAGATGGTTTTTGCAGTGTGGGGTTAAGGGTCTTGCTCAGGGACTCGGAGTGGCAGTCTGTGGGAGTCGGGGATCGAACTCACAGCCTTAGGATTCAAAGCCCTAGGCCCTAATCACTAGGCCGCCACTTAGTGCATGTAGAAGAACTCTTATTATTCGACTGAATGGGCTTTAGATTACCACTAAAAACGCATCTGACTCATCTGGAAAACGCTGGAATGTTCTTTTTTTCCAGGTTCTGGACACTTAAATTGACACAGTTATAAAATATGTTGAAATCTGTCCATCTTTCTGGTAATTCTTTCATTTATTTTCCGGTCCGTCCATCCAGGTATTCCTCCAGTCTCTGGTTATTACAGACTTCATGTCTAAAGCTTAAAAAAAACTGCAGAAATTTCTATAAATGATTTTAGCGAAAGCTGTGGAAGTGTACTAGGTCCAGAGAAGCATTGCTGTTTCTGTGATGTGGTGAAAAAAGACTGATTGGGACCCGTCTCCACAGCGCCACCTAGCTCGCACCGCTGGGCGCTGGAAGGACACCCCAAAAAAGAACACGCTGAGCGAGCTGCAGGACGAGCTGATGAGCGTCAGGCTGCGAGAGGCCGAGGCCCAGGCTGAGCTCAGAGAGACGCGACAGAGGCTCCTAGAGATGGAGACTCAGGTAAGAGCTCACATCTTTCATCATCTCATCTTTTTCTACTTTGCTTTTCACTTTTTTCACTCTTATTTAGTCTTAATAATAACCTAGAGGCCGATTTTACTTTCAATACTGTTATTTTATTGTTTTCTCTGTTTTTTTTTTTTTCCCATTTCCGAATTTTTTAAATTTTTTTTAAAATTTTTTTTTTTTTTTTTTTTTTTCTGTTTTTTTTTTTTTCCCATTTCCGAATTTTTTAAATTTTTTTTAAAATTTTTTTTTTTTTTTTTTTTTTTCTGTTTTTTTTTTTTTCCCATTTCCGAATTTTTTAAATTTTTTTTAAAATTTT
>NW_015150795.1:668305-670171 GCF_000732505.1 Cyprinodon variegatus
TCTGGGGGCGGGCTCTCCTCTGGACGGAGGAGTGAAGTCACATTTCAATTGGTCTGCTGGACGTTGGCGACAGCATTTTATTGTTTGCATTAGGCTTAAAGTGAAGCGATTGAGAGCTGTAAAACACAATGTGAAAAGAATGGAAAACGCATCTGAAAGAGAGAGATTTGAATTATTAGATCTGTAAAAAAAAAAAAATAAATAATAATAAATTAAGTAGAAAAGATAATTTGGAAAAAAAAATCTGATAAAACGCAAATTTACCCGGGAAAACATGTTATTTTCAATAATAATAATTGAACAAAATTCACTCCACAGCATCTTATCTTTTCTCTTTTTGTTGTGATGTTATACAGCCACCATTAGAGGGCAGCGATTATCTGTAATGTTATTTAGCATGCCTTTATTTTCTGTCTGCTGCTCCAGAATCAGATCCACAGCAACCAGCTGCGGCGGGCTGAACAGGAGAGCCGCTGTCTACAGGAGCGTGTGACGACGCTGACCACCCAAAATAAGGATCTGCACACGCAGCTGCAGGAGATCAAGCGGAGGCAGGCTGAGATTGAGTGCAAGGTACAAACAACCTGTAGCTGTTAGCATTGCCTCTGCAGAGGGCTAGCCAACAGAGCTCAGTTGTGGTTTAAACTGTGAAATTCAACCTGTGAAATTGGGCAAAAAAAAACAAGCAGTGTTGATGTTTTTTGCAGAGTAAGGAAGAGGTGATGGCTGTGAGGTTGAGGGAAGCTGACAACATCGCTGCCATGGCTGAGCTTCAGCAACAGATCTCAGAGCTGGAGATTCAGGTGAAGTCCCTGCTCTGCATCAGACACTGGATGTCCTCATCTCCCTCACCAGCACTAACCGCATCACACATACCTCATCTTTTTCAGCCACAGAGGGAAATTTCTCCTCTTGTGAAACATACGGGTGTCAAATTTAAATTCAAGTCTTATTTTAATGCTAGTAGAGGAGGAGAAGTTGGGTTCATGCTTGTTTCTTAATATGACTGAACTTTGATGCTGTGGTTTTTAGACTTTTTCTTTGATTTAAAATGCGCACAGATCTGATTGGATTTTACAGTTTTACATTGGCCCTCCACAATTTGCTGATTTCTGATGATCTGAATCAGATTTAGGTGATGGGTTGTTTGTTTTCGTTGCCATGGTCGCAGTCAGGAAACCTTATCTGATTTAACATTCAACTGGTTTCATTAGGAATATGTGAGAGTGGGTGGATGAACCAGCCAGGGCTATATATGCAAAAAGGTTTTTCTCTTTTTAGTCACAGCCCAGCCTCAAACTTTCACACATTGTTTTTTTTTTCTTTTACAAACAAAGCAACTTGGAGCTTAACTGAGGTGAGGAAGGAAAAGGACAACTGCAAAAACCTTTCCCCCGTCTCCCTGGAGTTTTTCTTGCTTTATAACCTTTAATTTAAATACTTTTTTGCAAGGATGGACGATATATACCAGCATTAATACCAGTGTGGGTCATTGCTGGTCATTTTGAACCACATGGTCGTCGTTCTGATTTGTTAAACCTTAGTCACTGTTTTTGGAAGGAAGGTGATTGATTAAGTTGGTTTTTTTGTGGTTACTATGCAGCAAAGGATTGTGGGTGTTTAACTGAAGCAGAGAAGCTTTAATGGTGCCCAAAGGTAATATAGAACACTTCACAGGTAATGTGCATATTTATATTCTCCCTTTGCTATGAAAACCCTAAAAAAGTTCTGGTGCAGATTTAAACAGGAAGAATATTGTTTCCAGACTTAAAAATAAAAAATGTCACCCAATATTTTTATTCTGGTGCAATTTTAATATAGGGCTTGGGATCCGCGTTGCATTGTGGGACGTGGCGGCCATATTGA
>NW_015150795.1:670842-674393 GCF_000732505.1 Cyprinodon variegatus
TGAAATCAAGTTAAGGTGAAATTAA
The DNA here is from genome assembly GCF_000732505.1 of Cyprinodon variegatus. NCBI lineage: Eukaryota > Metazoa > Chordata > Actinopteri > Cyprinodontiformes > Cyprinodontidae > Cyprinodon > Cyprinodon variegatus. The sequence goes on from NW_015150795.1 coordinate 670,868, forward strand.
TCAAATTAAAACATGGCTGAGAGGGAGTACAGTATTCGGTAGTCATGGGCAGTAGTCTGAGCCGCGGTAAAGGAGGCGGCCACGCAAAGTAATTACGTCATGACGCCCAAGCCCTATTTGTTTAGAAAGTAAACTTTTTAAATCTGAGATTCTTCAGCTCATAGCCAGATGATTAAAGCTCGTCTAACCGAACCAAACAGGCGTGGATCCAGACTGTGTCTTCTATAAACAAACGTCAACAAGCAGGGGAGGAGCCTGTGTTTATCCCCAAACAAGCGTAAGGTGACACACAAAAACAAGGCTGACCAAAACAAACAGGTCGGTTCCGATTGTCCCGTCGTCCAGAAGACTGGGAGCCAAAAACGGCGACCAATCAGGCTCCAGCTGGTTTGTCTGATCAACACGTTTCAACCCTCAGCTTTGTTTTTGTTTCTTTTTAGTATTTATCTAGCAGGCTGTTGGATCTTCTACGCTGCAGAACATCCTCTGAAGTCTTTCAATGTTTTATTTTGGTTTTGACTTCTATGTTGTTTTTTTTGCATTCTGTGGTCTTTTTTTAGTAATAGGTTTACTTTTAACCTAACAGGTCTTTATTCGAAGCTTTTTCAAAACCAATACATACGTAATATTTTTCCCCAAGTTCACAAGAAGGAATTTGTTGATAAGTCACAGATGAGTAAGTGTCTGTCACCGTTTAGCCCACACGTAGCCTTATTATGCAGCAATAGTTTGAAATTATGAAGGATTTTTTAAATGTGGCGACTTTCTAAAACCTGTTGACTCAACTGTTTTGATCAGTGGAAATAATCTCTGTTGGCATCAGTAGATGGGATTCCAGAAAATGAGTCTGTTGTGATGAAACGGCTCCTTTCTTCCAGTCAGTATGGATCAGAGGCTTGTTTCTGACTTTTAGAATAAGAAGGAGTATTTTCATACAAGAAACGATGCTGTCGTTCTTTAACTTTGACAAACTGACAGAAGAACGGGAGGTTTTCCCTCCTCCACCTGTTGCTGCAAAGCACCAGTCAACCGGCTAAAATGAAAACTTTATTTCCTGGCTTTTAGGTAAACGTCAGTCAGTGCAGAGTTTTGTTGTTTGTTAAAAAGGCTTTCTCTCGTAATGACGACTTCAAGGCAGCGCCTGTATGAACAAACGTGTCACTTTCCCCTTCACTCTGATTTTTCTGGTTCTTAAGTTATGATGAGGGTCCACCTGCAAACTTCACCTTTGGCTCCAGTGTTTGTGGGCTGATGTGCTGAACTGTTCCTCCTCATAACGAAGCGTGTGCATCAACATTCAAAGAGTTTAGCTTTAGCTTTAGCCTCGTCCATCCAGGGCCGTTTCTCCTCACAGGCTATTATACAATTACACTCTCTGATTGTCACAGTTTGTTTCCTCTTCCTTTATTCTTTCCTCTTTCCAGACATAGACAGCCAAATTAGCTCATGTAGAAGCTAAATTTTAAAAATACTCAAATTGTTTTTTTGTTGTTTTTTTTCAGTTGATAGAAGTAGAAGCAAAAAATGAAGGGTTGGTTCTCCTCCCACAGCAGCGTGTCGCAGATATTTTCTATTTGTGCCCAATTTTGAAGGTTGCGCTATGTTATTCCACGCCACAACGCAAGAGGGACAATCAGGAACTAGCCGTGGTCTAGATACGACCGAGGTGGTGAGAAAGTGGGGGCAAGTTTTTGCGACAATGGAGGGACAAGAGGGGGAAAAATAGCAGGGATCCAGGTGGAAAAACGGTCCCAGGGTTCTCACGCACCTCGCTCTTCTAGCTGGTCCATCTTTATGGCGGTCATACAAACAAAGCAAGCCGGTAAGGTACCAAACAGGAAATACGCATAGTATAGAGAGGATGTAGATTTGACCAATCAGAGGCCTCCTGTCTGCGGCACTCTCTAGGGCAGTATTTTTCAAACCTGGTCCTCAAGGCACCCTGCCCTGCATGTTTTAGATGTTTCCCAGCTTTCATACAGCTGTTATCAATTGATAGCAGATTATCAGGCTTTGCTGAACTGCAATCATCTGAATAAGGTGTGCTGAACCTCAGAAACATCCAAAACATGCAGAGCAGGGTGCCTTGAGGACCAGGATTCAAAAAAAACACTGGTCTACGGTCACCTACAATTTTGGAGAGGTGCACCAAAGTGTCTGCAGCAGGGGCAGGGGCACATTTGCGTTCACTGTGACTCACGCAGACAACCTGGTTTGTGAGTATAAACCAGCCTTTAGAGTGCTTAATGAATATAAGTGCAAACAGTTCCCCTTTCTAACTATTGTTCCAGCTTAAGTCCTACTGTTCAAATGAACATCCTGGAAATGATGGGGTGATATATCAGGGTTCTCAACAGCGTATTTCAGCGTAGAGGGTAATTTGTCCCCGCTACACTGATATTCAGCCCCCTACGCTAATTTTCCCGTCCTCAGGGCTCCCTCCAGCACATTTTAGCACAAACACTAATTACACTGAAAGTTGTAAAAATGACAACAGAATCCAGTCCACACGCCAACTTTTGAAGAGCGTAACGGCTGCAGTGTTTTTAAACACTTATTTTCCTGTATAGGAAAGAGAAAAGTGCTGTGAAAACATGAATGCCGTGCCGCTCAGACTCTGTCATCGTCTAACCCGTAGAGCCTGCAGGCAGGTGATCTCATGCGCTGCCGCCCTGCTAGCAGACACAGAGCCAGCTTAGAAAGGATGTTTACAGGCTCTAAGGGATTTCCACTGAGTTTTTTTTTTTTTTTCTCCACCCAATAAAAAGCAGCATTGCTGCTCTGATGCGAAGCCGCCTTCCCTCAGCTCCAGGTGGAACAGAGCAACGTCTCTGGGTCAGTTGGACATTTCACACTTTATAATTAACTACTCTACAGTAATAGCCATAGCTGGTCCCCTACAATTCATTTTTAAACATCGATCTTTGTGCTAAAATATTCTTCTGTCATGATTTATGGACATTCAGATCTAAAGAGAAGCGTCATCTCCTGGTCAGACTCTGTAATTCAGTGAAAGGTTGGAGACAGAGTAAAAAAATTGCGCTCCCAGGAGACGGCCAGTGGCTGGAAGTGGGATGGGATTTGGCTGGGAGCTGCAGGGAAGTGGGCTGCCATTCGGCTGGTGTTTGACTGAATGTTTGATCGAATGGCTGCTACCGTATATACATTTTTGGGTTTTAAACAGTCAGGTATTAGGTGTATTTATCTGGCACAGAATGGACCGGTAGATTGGGAGATACTTTCTGCTAAAGGAGGAAAACAGGACATGGTTACCTTTAGCTGAACGGGAGGAGCTATACACAGAAGATTTAGAGGAACCAGCTTTACTCTGCTGCCTGTTTGATTCTCTGCATTTGGTTTAACTATAAAATATTAAACTATATATTTCATCTCTTTATCAATCCTTTAACTTTGTCTGAGGCTAACAAAAATAGCTCATAATTAGCCTTGGTGGGTAATAGTTAATTAAACCGGTTAGTTGGAGTATTGAGCTGATGGCGTTGATTGGAGCATTCAGAGTTTTAGA